>NC_053025.1:157859873-157873731 GCF_003073215.2 Triticum urartu
ATACATGAGCGTGAGCCATGGACATAGCACTATAGGTGGAATAGAATGGTGGTTGTGGAGGATACAAAAAGGGGAAGATAGTCTCACATCAACTAGGTGTATCAACGGGCTATGGAGATGCCCATCAATAGATACTAATGTGAGTGAGTAGGGATTGCCATGAAACGGATGAACTAGAGTTATAAATATATGAAAGATCAACAAAAAGAAACTAAGTGGGTGTGCATCCAACTTGCTTGCTCACGAAGACCTAGGGCATTTTGAGGAAGCCCATCGTTGGAATATACAAGGCAAGTTCTATAATGAAAAATTCCCACTAGTATATGAAAGTGATAACAAAGGGAACTCTCTATCATGAAGATCATGGTGCAACTTTGAAGCACAAGTGTGGAAAAAGGATAGTAGTATTGCCCCCTTTTTTTTCTTTTTCCTTTCTTTTTTTTTAATTTTGTACAATACCATATGAATGATGATCATCACACTTCTATTTATTTACAACTCAATGATTACAACTTGATACTAAAACAAAGTATGACTCTATATGAATGCCTTTGGCGGTGTACCAGGATAGCAATGATGCATAAGTGACTTATATGAAAGAATTATGAACGGTGTCTTTGCCACAACTAAAATGTCAACTACATGATCATGCAAAGCAATATGACAATGATAGGTATGTATGGTGGAAAGTTGCATAGCAATATATCTCGGAATGGCTATGGAAATTCCATGATAGGTAGGTATGGTGGCTGTTTTGAGGAAGGTATATGGTGGGTATATGATACTGGCGAAAGGTGTGCGGTATTAGAGAGGCTAGAAATGGTGGAAGGGTGAGAGTGTGTATAATCCATGGAATCAATATTAGTCATAAAGGACTCACATACTTATTGCAAAAATCTATTAGTTATCGAAGAAAAGTACTACGTGCATGCTCCTAGGGGGATAGATTGGTAGGAAAAGACCATCGCTCGTCCCCGACTGCCACTCATAAGGAGGACAATCAATAAATACATCATGCTCCAACTTCTTAACATAACGGTTCACCATACGTGCATGCCACGACAATCACAAACTTCAACACAAGCATTTCTCAAATTCACAACTACTCAACTAGCACGACTCTAATATCACCATCTCCATATCTCAAAACAATTATCAAGTTTCAAACTTCTCATAGTATTCAACACACTCATAAGAAAATTTTATTTATTTAATCTTGAATGCCTCAAATAATTAAAGCAAATTACCATTCTGTTTTGTAGGACTCTCAAAATAATCTAAGTGAAGCATGAGAGAACAATGGTTTCTATAAAACAAATCTACCGCCGTGCTCTAAAAGATATAAGTGAAGTACTAGAGCAAAAACTATATAACTCAAAAGATATAAGTGAAGCACATAGAGTATTCTAATAATTTCCGAATCATGTGTGTCTCTCTCAAAAAGGTGTGTGCAGCAAGGATTATTGTGGAAAACTAACAAATAAAGACTCAAATAATAAAAGACGCTCCAAGCAAAACACGTATCCTATGGTAAATAAAAATATAGCTCCAAGTAAAGTTACCAATAGAAGTAGACGAAAGAGGGGATGCCTTCCGGGGCATCCCCAAGCTTTGGCTTTTAGGTGTCCTTAGATTATCTTGGGGGTGCCATGGGCATACCCAAGCTTAGGCTCTTGCCACTCCTTGTTCCATAATCCATCAAATCTTTACCCAAAACTTGAAAACTTCACAACACAAAACTTAAAGTAGAAAATCTTGTGAGCTCCGTTAGCGAAAGAAAACAAAACACCACTTCAAGGTACTGTAATGAACTCATTCTTTATTTATATTGGTGTTAAACCTACTGTATTCCAACTTATCTATGGTTTATAAACTATTTTACTAGCCATAGATTCATCAAAATAAGCAAATAACACACGAAAAACAGAATCTGTAAAAAACAGAACAGTCTGTAGTAATCTGTAGCTAACGCAAGATCTGGAACCCCAAAAATTCTAAAATAAATTGCTGGAAGTGAGTAATTTATCCATTAATCAACTGAAAAAATAATTAACTAAATATAACTTTCCAAATAAAAATGACAGCAGTTCTCGTGAGCGCTAAAGTTTCTGTTTTTACAGCAAGATTAACAAGACATTCCCCAAGTCTTCCCAACGGTTCTACTTGGCACAAACACTAATTAAACACAAAAACACAACCAAAACAGCGGCTAGATAAATTATTTATTACTAAACAGGAGAAAAAAACAATGAATAAAAATAAAATTGGGTTGCCTCCCAACAAGCGCTATCGTTTAACGCCCCTAGCTAGGCATAAAAAGCAAGGATAGATCTAGGTGTTGCCATCTTTGGTAGGCAATCCATAAGTGGCTCTCATAATAGATTCATAAGGTAATTTAATTTTATTTCTAGGGAATTGTTCCATGCCTTTCCTTCATGGAAATTGTAATCTAATATTTCCTTCCTTCATATCAATAATTGCTCCAATCGTTCTAAGGAAAGGTCTACCAAGAATAATAGGACATGAAGGATTGCAATCTATGTCAAGAACAGTAAAATCTATGGGCACATAATTCCTATTTGCAACAATAAGAACATCATTAATTCTTCCCATAGGTTTCTTAATAGTGGAATCCGCAAGGTGCAAGTTTAAAGAGCAATCATCAAAATCACGGAAACCTAACAAATCACACAAAGTCTTTGGAATCGTGGAAACACTAGCACTCAAATCACACAAAGCATAGCATTCATGATCTTTAATTTTAATTTTAATAGTAGGTTCCCACTCATCATAAAGTTTTCTAGGGATAGAAACTTCCAACTCAAGTTTTTCTTCATAAGATTGCATCAAAGCATCAATGATATGTTTAGTAAAAGCTTTATTTTGACTATAAGCATGAGGAGAATTTAGCATCGATTGCAACAAGGAAATACAATCTATCAAAGAGCAGTTGTCATAATTAAATTCCTTGAAATCCAAAATAGTGGGTTCATCAATATTTAAAGTTTTGACTTCTTCAATCCCACTTTTAACAATTTTAGCATCAAGATCTAAAGACTCTGAATTTTTGGAACGCCGTCTAGGTAAAGGTGGATCATATTCAGTCCCATTATTATCAAGATTCATATTGCAAAACAAAGATTTAATAGGGGACACATCAATAACTTTTAGGTCTTCATCTTTATTATCATGGAAACTAGAAGAACACGCTTTTATAAAACAATCTTTCTTAGCACGCATCCTAGCGGTTCTTTCTTTGCACTCATCAATGGAAATTCTCATGGCTTTGAGAGACTCATTGATATCATGCTTAGGTGGAATAGATCTAAGTTTCAAAGAATCAACATCAAGAGAAATTCTATCAACGTTCCTAGCCAACTCATCAATCTTAAGCAATTTTTCTTCAATCAAAGCATTGAAATTCTTTTGCGAAGTAATAAATTCTTTAATATTAGATTCAAAATCAGAGGGCATATTATTATAATTTCCATAAGAATTGTTGTAGGAATTACTAGGATACGGCCTAGGGTTAAAGTTTCCTCTATATGTGTTGTTACCAAAATCGTTCCTACCAACAAAATTCACATCCATAGATTCGTTATTATTCTCAATCAAAGTAGACAAAGGCATGTCATTAGGATCAGAAGAAACACTTTTATTAGCAAATAATTTCATAAGTTCATCCATCTTTCCACTCAAAACATTAATTTCTTCTATCGCGTGCACTTTTTATTAGTACATCTTTCAGTGTGTCGTTGAGAATAATTAACCATAATATTATCTAGGAGTTTAGTAGCTTCTCCTAAAGTGATTTCCATAAAAGTGCCTCCCGCGGCCGAATCTAAAAGATTTCTAGAAGCAAAATTCAATCCAGCATAAAAATTTTGTATAATCATCCACAAATTCAAACCATGCGTAGGGCAATTACGTATCATTAATTTCATCCTCTCCCAAGCTTGTGCAACATGTTCATGATCAAGTTGCTTAAAATTCATAATATCGTTTCTAAGAGAGATGATCTTAGTGGGAGGAAAATACTTAGAGATAAAAGCATCTTTGCACTTATTCCACGAGTCAATACTATTTTTAGGCAAAGACGAAAACCAAGCTTTAGCACAAACTCTAAGCGAAAAAGGAAATAGCTTCAATTTAACAATATCATTATCCACATCTTTCTTCTTTTGCATATCACACAAATCAACAAAGCTATTTAGATGGGTAGCGGCATCTTCACTAGGAAGGCCGGAAAACGGATCTTTCATGACAAGATTCAGCAAGGCAGCATTAATTTCACAAGATTCAACATCGGTAAGAGGAGCAATCGGAGTGCTAATAAAATCATTGTTGTTGGTATTGGTAAAGTCACACAATTTAGTGTTATCTTGAGCCATCGTGACAAGCAAGCAATCCAACACACAAGCAAACGAGGAACGGGCAAAAAGAGGCAAATAAAGAAAGAGAGGGAGGATAGAGAGAGAGGGGGTGAATAAAACGGCAACGGTGAAGTGGGGGAGAGGAAAACGAGAGGCAAATGGAAAATAATGTAATGCGGGAGATAAGGGTTGTGATGGGTACTTGGTATGTTGACTTTTGCGTAGACCTCCCTGGCAACGGCGCCAGAAATCCTTCTTGCTACCTCTTGAGCACTTGCGTTGGTTTTCCCCTTGAAGAGGAAAGGGTGATGCAGCAAGAGTAGCGTAAGTATTTCCCTCAGTTTTTGAGAACCAAGGTATCAATCCAGTAGGAGGCCACGCACGAGTCCCTCGTACCTACACAAAACAAATAAATCCTCTCGCAACCAACGCGATAGGGGTTGTCAATCCCTACACGGTCACTTACGAGAGTGATATCTGATAGATATGATAAGATAATATTTTTGGTATTTTATGATAAAGATGCAAAGTAAAATAAAAGGCAATAAAAATAACTAAGTATTGGAAGATTAATATGATGGAAGATAGACCCGGGGGCATAGGTTTCACTAGTGGCTTCTCTCGAGAGCATAAGTATTCACGGCGGGTAAACAAATTACTGTGAGCAATTGATAGAATTGAGCATAGTTATGAGAATATCTAGGTATTGGATCATGTATATTAAGGCATCACGTCCGAACAAGTAGACCGACTCCTGCTGCATCTACTACTATTACTCCACACATCGACCGCTATCCAGCATGCATCTAGAGTATTAAGTTCAAGAGAACAGAGTAACGCTTCAAGCAAGATGACATGATGTAGAGGGATAAACTCATGCAATATGAAATAAACCCCATCTTGTTATCCTCGATGGCAATGATACAATACGTGCCTTGCTGCCCCTACCGTCACTGGGAAAGGACACGCAAGATTGAAGCCAAAGCTAAGCACTTCTCCCATTGCAAGAAAGATCAATCTAGTAGGCCAAACCAAACTGATAATTCGAAGAGACTTGCAAAGATAACCAATCATACATAAAAGAATTCAGAGAAGATTCAAATATGGTTCATAGATAAACTTGATCATAAACCCACAATCATCGGTCTCAACAAACACACCACAAAAGAAGATTACATCGAATAGATCTCCACAAGAGAGGGGGAGAACATTGTATTGAGATCCAAAAAGAGAGAAGAAGCCATCTAGCTAATAACTATGGACCCGTAGGTCTGAGGTAAACTACTCACACTTCATCGGAGAGGCTATGGTGTTGATGTAGAAGCCCTCCGTGGTCGATGCCCCCTCCGGCGGAGCTCCGGAACAGGCCCCGAGATGGGATCTCGTGGATACAGAAAGTTACGGCGGTGGAATTAGGGGTTTGGCTCCGTATTCGATCGTTTGGGGGTACGTGGATATATATAGGTGGGAGTATGTCGGTGGAGCAACAGGGGGCCCATGAGGGTGGAGGGCGCGCCCAGGGGGTAGGCGTGCCACCCTACCTCGTGGCCTCCTGGTTGATGTCTTGACGTAGGGTCCAAGTCCTCTGGATCATGTTTGTTCCAGAAATCATGTTCCCGAAGGTTTCATTCCGTTTGGACTCCGTTTGATATTGTTTTTCTTCGAAACCCTAAAATAGGCAAAAAAAACCAGCAATTCTGGGCTGGCCCTCTGGTTAATAGGTTAGTCCCAAAAATAATGTAAAAGTGTATAATAAATCCCAATAATGTCCAAAACAGAATATAATATAGCAGGAACAATCAAAAAATTATAGATACGTTGGAGACGTATCGGTGACTTGGTGCTCCGGCTCATCCAGGATCTGTCTGATGCACACAAACTATCCCCGCCTTGGGAAGGACCCTTTGTGGTCAGCAAGAACTTAAACAACGGGTCATATTACCTCATTGGCGTTCGAGAGCACAAAGACTCACGTAAGTCGGAGGAGGAGACCCGCCGGCCGTGGAACATTGCTCAGCTTCGGCCATACTATAGTTAAGCCACCGGCTCTCGTCATGTACATACTTTGATGTTGTATATATTATGATAAGTAATAAAGTAGGACCTCTGTCCTTTTCCCTTTCAATGATCATATATCTTTATTATTTTCATTATTTAAAATGACCAAAGGGGGCTGATCTTATCCGAATCTAGCTTAACCCTTTTGGTCCGGCTCATGATCATATTCGAATCTAGCTGTAAACATCATGGCCACTTGGGGGCTTCCTGTTCAAACATAGGTCGTACTCGAACCAAAGAGAACATAGCTATCGTAACCCTCTTGATTGGCTCAAAGCCAAACTCACTAGGGGGCTTCTTGATCGTATCCGAATCATAGCTTAACCCCTTTTTGGTCCGGCTTGGATTGTATTCGAATCAGGGTCGTTAAAAACCTCTCAAGGTCATTTGGGGGCTTCCTGTTCAAACATAGGTCGTATTCAAACCAAAGAGAACATAGCTGTCGGTACCCTCTTGATCGGCGCAACGCCAAAGCCACTGGGGGCTATATGATCGTATTCGAATCTTAGCTTAACCCCTTTGGTCCGGTTTACTGATCGTATTCGAATCAGAAGCCTCTAGTTTTTATTTAAATGTTTTGATTTACATTGTCTGAAGCCTAGTGTTTTTGTCTTGCTGTTTTTTATCATCTCAAATCTAACTGTCAGTATGGTTTCAAATTAAACCGGCTCGGTTATTTGACAATGAGTTGCCAAGGCATAACAGTCATCAAGACATATGGAAGTATTGACTTCTACAAAAGATTGGGTTATCAACCTCATCATCCGGGTCATGTAAAACGGCAGTCCAGATTCAAAGAACACAGGTATGACAATGTCATTCAGGGACAGGTTTCTATGTGTTTTTTCGTTAATCAAAGGTTTTTTCCAGCCTTGTTTATCTTACATCTGTTTCTGTCTTTTCCACTATGATACTTTCATAAGTCATATACCAGGTGTTTTGACCCGTCCGGTGCTAAACCGCCAGGCCAGCTCTTTCATTTTTTACAGGAACGGAGTTAAAACATTACATATGTAACCACGGATGTAACGCGCATATATATATATATATATATATATTGACATCATGGGCAAAGAGTCATATGCAACATCTTGTGCACAATGGCATAGGCAAAATATGCAGTTTTCAAACTAACCTATTACAAGGCATTGAGAGCCCAAAAGGTTAGACTGTTTTTTCTCTCTTAAGCAGGTCTTAAGCTAAAAGCTGGATTGTTCAGATGGTTATGACTCCCCCCTGGTCGGCTCACCTCCCTTTGATGGTTGAAAGCTGGGATTGGACCAGTCAAAGCCGTTCAGAGCAATGAACTCAGCCTCATCGTCAATTAGGCCGGCCGGGTCAATTTCCGGGGTAAAAGTATGTTGACGAACCGGCGGGATAAGATCTGTCACTTTATAAGAGGGGGTCGCCATCTTCTTATTCTCCATATCAAAACCCAGCTGATATTTATTGATGTTGGCCTCCTCTCCAAGAATGGTAGCTTGAGGACGAACTCCCCTCACACAGGCAATAAAGTCATCTTGCTCAAATGGAGTCCCGTCTTCCTTCATAGTAGGGTACCCCTTAGCCACATCCACCGGGTCTAGATCCGGCACCCAAGCTTTGGAGTGGCTCAGGGCAGTCAGGGCTCCGGCTCTGGCACAAGATCGTTTAACCTCTTGAAACCTGGCGGGTAAGATCGATAACTTCTTCAAAACGTCACTCAACCGGTTGGGTCCTTCGTTGGCAGGGGAGATAGTAGCAAGTGCTCGTTGAGGGCCAGTATACAATTGCTCCACCAAGGTATAAACTACCTTCAGTTTTTTCACACTGTCTTGGCTCAGATTTTTACTTTGTGGACCTACGAGTGTTTTTTAACAAAGGCTCAGCAGGCGGCTTATATTCCTGGTCAAAATAAGGTATAAGTGATTAATACAAATGACTTACCGAAGATAGTGGAGACCATTTGAGACACACGGTTTTTAAAGCCGGTGAGCTCCATGGTAACCTCCTCAAGAGCCGCCTCTACTGTCTCAACACGTTGTATCAGCAAGGTCTTCTCATCGGCCCAGGATTTCTTCTTCTCAGTCAAACTGGTCTTCAATTTTCAGTCTCAGAGAGACTCAATTGAAGTTTGGAATTAGCAGTCTTTATCTCTATCTCCTGCTCCGCCAACCGGGTCTTGGCATCCGTCAATTGAGAGCCCAACTCAGATAAGGCGTTCTACAAAACATTCACAGATGTGTCAAGACTTAAACTAAAAGTTATAAGGGTTCAAGTCTCAAGTAATTTGCACTTCAATACCACTTGACACTTGGGGGCTAATGTCTGCCAAAGCAATTTTTTATGACTTATATATATTTCAAGTCCCAAGGGTTTTACAAAGTAACAACGCTTGGCACTTGGGGGCTAATCCATGATATTCAGAAAGTTTTTCAAGATTGAGCCGGATCACAATATTTATTGGGACTAGTAAAAGACAGTTATGCAATTAAGTACCGGATCATTTATGATAAATTGAGCTGACCCTTGGGGACTACAGGTGAAGTTTACGCTACTCTATCGGACTTCTAAAAAACCTAGAGGCAAAGTATCAACTTATATCATAAAGTCTACAGATCATTCAAGTTCATCATCTGAAGACTGGGGGGCTGGCGGACTATAAGTAAACCGGAGAACATACCTCATATTTTAGCTGCAATTGTTTTACCATCTCGATTTCCGAGTCACGGCTGGAGTGCACATGACTGAGATAGTCGGACAGTACATCATTGACATTGAGGTGAGCATAATGGGTGATATCAAACCGCACTTTCTGCTTCTCTAAAGCCTCTTGCTTAGCAGTATGCCGGTGTAACATCCCAAATTTTCAATTTGGAATGTTATACACTAGATCATCATTGCATATCATATTTATTGCATTTTGGTTGATCCTAGAAATTTCACGCAACTCAAGGACCCTCGAAGAGAGTTGGGGATTTCGTTATTTTCATATTTGAGTTGTCTCAAATTTTGAAAATAGGACCATTTGATTTTATTTATTTATCTTCAATTATTTCTATTATAAAAATTATGAGAGAGGGAATAAAATGGCTTTCCCAGAATAAAGAAATATTGGGGATTTAATAAAAAAATCAAATAAGATTTTTTTTGGTTTTATTTGCTATTTTATTTGAATTTAGGAAAAATGTGCGTTTTTCAAAATTGCATTTAGGCCCCAAATAAATATTCATCCTGTGCGGCTTGATTTTAGAAGTCGGGGAAAATTTTCGGGATTTTTGGAGTCCGTTTAGTATTCTTTTTTCTGAGCGTAATTTTTTAAGTCTGAACCGACTTGGGCCGTAACCGGCCAGGACTCCGCCTGGCCGGGCCTTATATAGCGCCCCGAGGCCCCGAGGCCAGCCCAAGCCGCGCCGCCCCCGCCCGAACCCTAACCCTAGGCCGCCGCCGCGCCCCCGCGCCGCCGCCCGCCGCCGCCGGAGGTAGATTCCGCCGGTTTTTTAGAAACCGATCGGTTTTCCGTCGGTTTTGTTTGTTTTTTTAGTTTTTTTTTTAAATAGATCGGTTTTTCCGGTTTATTTAATTAGCGAGCATTCGTCCGTTCGTTCGCTCGTTTTAACGAACGTTCGTCGTTTTTCTTTTTCTCGGATTAAATCCGTGATTTTTCTGATCACGATTTCTGATTCGATTTTCGTTTTAGTCTAACTTTTCGCTCGTTTATCGGAATCAGGCGATTGAAGTGCCTGGAGTTTCATCTCGAAACCCCCTTTCTGTTTAACCAACCCAAACAAGTTTTTGCCACTGTAAAAATTGCCCTAGATCCAGAATATTAAACGAAGCCTTTTTCTTTTGCCGTTTGTCTTTCGTTGCTTCGTTCGTTTTGATTCTTTTTGCCAACCGGAGTTCTTAAGTTGAACTTTCTGGTTAGATCTCTTATTTGAGTTTTACCTATGCATTAGTTGAGTACTTATTGTATGCTTGTTTGTTTGCGATAGAGTACCTGGAGTGCGCCGCTTGCTACTTCAAATCGCTAGGTTTCCCGGATCATCAGCAAGGCAAGTAACACTTTGATCATGTTTTTTCCTCTACCCAGTTTTATTGCATTAGATCAATCCTCACACATTGCATGATTAGGATCTAATTAAATTGTGGGTTTGGGAAGTAGTTGAGGTAGTACCTATAACCTGTTATTATCAAACCTTTGGGAGTTACTTCTACGTTTGCTTTATGCCATGCTATGCTAGTAGACGTGGATTGGGTGAGTGTATCAATGACAGATTTGAGATGTTAATTAATGGTTTACTTAAGGTGGCAACTTAAATACACATCTGGGTGGATTGAGGCACCTGGGTTTTCCAGCGATTGCCTGTTTTTCTTTATGGACCGCCACCCAGGCTCAAAGGGATCATGAGATTATTATGCTAGAAACTTCCGTGTGCAGCCACAAGCTATTATGGGCTCTAGCATAGTTGATTAAGTGTGCGAACTCTTACAGTGGTAGACTAGCAGATGTAGGGGAAAGTAGGTGTAACGGTCTACCCGATCGTAAGGTGCTAGCGCTTCTGAAAGACTATGTCTCGGTCATCCGTTTCTCAAACACCATGTAGTGCGAGAAACCAAACGGAGGCGATCGAGTCTTGTGGGGAAAAGTGCGCAAACCTCTGCAGAGTGTAATAACTAATCATGGTTAGCCGTGTCCCCGGTTATGGACATCTTGAGTATCCTAGTACTTGGATTATCATGTGAATCTCACATGTTACTCTAAATTAATTTTGTTGGGTTATGTTTAATGATGATGCTTAATTGGGATTGAGAATGCTGTCAACCATTCTCAATGTTTAACAACTACCATGATAGTTAAATAAATTTATTCCTTTGAAGTAGGGAAAAATTGGCTTTACGCAAAACTGTAACCATAGAGCTTTCCACCAGCCAAATATGCATATAGTATAGCTATTTCATTTCCATTACTCTCTATGTGTTACCTTGCCAGCATATTCCATGTGCTGACCCATTTCGGGCTGCAATGTTAATGTTGCAGACTTTTCAGACGACGATTAAGGAGGTGTTTTAGGTCGTGGTTCTATACTCAGTGATGCCGTTGGAGTTGATGGACTCACTTATCTTCCAAGCCTTCCGCTGTTATCGTTATTAGATGGCCTTAAGCCATATTTATTGTAATAAGTTCTCTTTTGAGACACTCGATGTAATAAGTGTGTGATTGCTACTCTGTTATAAATCCTCAAGTACTGTGTGGTGTCAGCATTACTGATCCAGGGATGACACCTGAGCACAGAGATTGGACCCTGTTTGAGGTCTGGTCGCTACAAAGATGGTATCAGAGCACACGCTGACTGTAGGACACGACCACTAAGCTAAAGACCTAGATCACTACTCACTCTCTCTCTTTCTGACTTCTCATCTTTTCTACTCTTTAGGATGGCGGATGCAAGGAACAAGTTCACGCAACCGGATGAAGATACACCCTTTGGACGTCACTTGAAGGAAGTCACTAGATACCTGAACATAGGAGTACCAAGCTTCACCGGAACCTACAACGCCACTTTACCTGAAGAAGAGCGCTGGATGATTCAAGTTCAAGTTCCAGGAAGGACGTTCATGCCAGTCACTGAGCCCATAGAGTTTTCTTGATGCACCAACTTGGAGTCTAGGAAGAGCATGGCAGCTCACATCGCCATGGGACGCATTGGAGAAGTTTACCGCAATGGTCTCAAGTATACTATCTACCAGATTTGTGGGCGCCGAGATGAGCACTGGGAGATGATCAGCACCAGAAAGGATAGATCAGTTGCAGATTTTATCCAGGAGTTAAACTAGCACATTCGACGTGAGGAGAACTAGATGTGCGCCGACATGATAGATCTGAAGAAGGCGAGGATAAGAATCAAGGAACTGGAGGAAGAACTCAATGCTACACGTGAAGACTATGAAGAGGAAATCGAAGTATTAGTGGAGAAGAATGACAATCTGATCAAGAAGATTGGAATATTTATGGGAGCCTTACACCAGTAGAAGAAGACGAAGAACCCAAGGAGATTTACCCGAAGACTACATCATCATCGACAACACCGACTCGATCCAGATGATAGCGATGATGAACTATGTTGATGAAGCTGGAGCGGTATAAATGGAGCCTGCAACCGAAGAATATTTCTAGTAGACCACCTCATCAAGTAGTAGTAGTCCACCATGTAAATATAGTAGTCCGAGCACTTTGCGATAGTTAGACGATTGTATGCCCTTGTTTGATTGGATTGAATTGAAGTGAATTGTTTGTGTTTTGCTCATGTGCATATGGGTAAGTGTTTTCTCTTTTAGGCCCCCTCTATTTCTTAAAATACCATTTTCTAAAACCTCAGATGCCTCGAGACGTGACCCCGGATTTAACCTCCCACCGGAGCTCACCCATTGATTCCAGCAGAAGAACACATTGATGCAGTGCTAGTCCAGAAGCAGAATCAGGGGAACAACAACAACAACCCACCACCACCCCCACCACCTGTTGATCACTTAGCCCGTTTTCTTAGGCTGATCCCGCCGGTGTTTCCAGTAGCACCGAGCCGATAGTAGCAGATGATTGTCCGCAAGACAGCTAGAGAGTTGACCACAGCAGGATGCACGGATGCGGAAAAAGGTGAAGTTTGCCGCACATTCAGCTGAAGGACCGCAGCATCATGGTGGGAGAATTTCACAGCACTTTCCCTGCGACAACTGTCACGTGGGACCCAGTTTCAGCAGGCTTTTAAACTGCCCATGTTCAACAGGAGCTATGGCCATGAAAAGCGAGACTTCCGCAACTTGCGCCAAGGAGGACGGACAGTTGGCCAGTATGTGGAGGACTTTAGTAAACTAGCACGTTATGCCCCAAGATGACGTTGCTACGGATGCAGCTAAGCAGGAGAAGTTTCTGGAAGGACTGAATGATGAGTTGAGCATGCAGTTGATGGTAGCAACCTTCAACAATTACCAGGAGTTGGTAGATTGTGCCTCATGATTGAAGGGAAGAGCAGCAGATTGAGAATCGCAAGAGGAAGTATGGACAAGGGAAGCACAATTCAGGAGCTCAGCAGAAGCCACGGTTTTACCCCTAGACCGGGAGGACATTTTCAGCATACCCATGGAGGAGGTAGCTCGCACAATCACAATGGCACCAAGAATGGTAATGGGAATGGAGGAAGCAACGGCCAGAACCGCACCAACCCATCAACCCCAGCCAAGAGAGACCTGAGCCAAGTCACTTGTTTAAGTGCCAGAAGACCGGACATTATGCCAATGAATGTCCTGAACAGAATGGAAATGGCAATGGAAGCTCTGGGAAGAAGCCGAACCCTTTCAACAGGGGACAGGTGAACCACGTTAACGTGGAGGAGGTTGAAGAGCAGTCGGATGCAGTAATCGGTAAGTTTTTGGTTAAGTCATTTACTGCA
>NC_053025.1:157874731-157892318 GCF_003073215.2 Triticum urartu
TGCGCGCCGCCACCGGCTAAGAATATGATCACGTGGATCAACTTGTGTTTCTCTGGGGTGCCCCTGCCTCCGTATATAAAGGCTCAGGGGGGGGCGGCCGGCCTAGAGGTGGTGCGCCAGGAGGAGTCCTACTCCCTCCGGGAGTAGGATTCCCCCCCCCCCAATCCTAGTTGGAATAGGATTCGCGGAGGGGGGAAAAGTGGAAGGGGGGCCGGCCCGCTCTCATTGTCCTATTCGGACCAAGGGAGGGCAGGGGCGCGTGGCCCATCTTAGGCTGCCTCTTCTCTTTTCCACTAAGGCCCACTAAGGCCCATATAGCTCCCGGGGGGTTCCGGTAACCTCCCGGTACTCCGGTAAAATCCCGATTTCACCCGGAACACTTCTGATATCCAAACATAGGCTTCCAATATATCAATCTTTATGTCCCGACCATTTCGAGAGTCCTCGTCATGTCCGTGATCACATCCGGGACTCCGAACAACCTTCGGTACATCAAAACGTATAAACTCATAATATAACTGTCATCGAAACCTTAAGCGTGCGGACCCTACGGGTTCGAGAACAATGTAGACATGACCGAGACATGTCTCCGGTCAATAACCAATAGTGGGACATGGATGCCCATATTGGCGCCTACATATTCTACGAAGATCTTTATCGGTCAGACTGCATAACAACATACGTTGTTCCCTTTGTCATCGGTATGTTACTTGCCCGAGATTCGATCGTCGGTATCCAATACCTAGTTCAATCTCGTTACCGGCAAGTCTCTTTACTCGTTCCGTAATACATCATCTCGCAACTAACTCATTAGTTGAATTGCTTGCAAGGCTTAAGTGATGTGCATTACCGAGAGGGCCCAGAGATACCTCTCCGACGATCGGAGTGACAAATCCTAATCTCGAAATACGTCAACCCAACATGTACCTTTGGAGACACCTGTAGAGCACCTTTATAATCACCCAGTTACGTTGTGACGTTTGGTAGCACACAAAGTGTTCCTCCGTCACATGGGAGTTACATAATCTCATAGTCATAGGAACATGTATAAGTCATGAAGAAAGCAATAGCAACATACTAAACGATCGGGTGCTAAGCTAATGGAATGGGTCATGTCAATCAGATCATTCAATTAATGATGTGATCCCGTTTAATCAGATGACAACTCTTTGTCCATGGTTAGGAAACATAACCATCTTTGATTAACGAGCTAGTCAAGTAGAGGCGTACTAGTGACACTTTGTTTGTCTATGTATTCACACATGTATTATGTTTTTGGTTAATACAATTCTAGCATGAATAATAAACTTTTATCATGATATAAGGAAATAAATAATAACTTTATTATTGCCTCTAGGGCATATTTCCTTCACCCCGGGGAGTTGAGGTCTAAGGTTGTCATCAATTTATCGTTGCAGTTCTGGAATACCTGAGTTTAGTACTCCGACATCGAAAAATCTCTTTTATGCAGTTCGTTGGTGAGATAACCTCGACGCCACCCAGTACTGGGGGGGTTCGGGAGTATCGCCATAACTTGTATAACGGATGCTTTTCGAAGGTTGAGGTAGATGGTTTCCGAAGTTTCTTGGTTATGTGTTGAAGGATGGATACAGCTGGATGTAGGATTTGCTAGTTTGGGTGAGATATTATGCTCCCCTGTATCCCCAACACCTGATTGCATAACCGGAAAGGTTCGGGAGTTTCATAGGTGGGAATTCTTGTAGCTCTAGTTCTTCTTCCACGGATATTTGGTTTGATATTGGGGTTTCTTATCGAGTATTCGTTCTTGATCCGTACCTTGTGGATTTATTTCTCTACCTAAATTCTACGTGGCTTCTCAATTTATGGATGTGTGACCATTTCAAGAGGAATGCATTCGTTCATTTTGGTCGGATGTGAAGACAATATGTTGCAATTTTCATTCCGTTGGATTCAGCTTCATTTATCTGTCTATGTGCTAACGGTGGTCAACCTCTTCAGGATGGCTCCCGCTAAGAGCACCAATCAGAATCAGAATCAAGATCCGCCACCACCTCCACCTCCTCCGGAGGCATGGCAAGCTGTGATGGCCGCAACCAATGCAAACACACAGTTGATCATGCAAATTCTCCAAGAGCGCAATCAAGGCAACCAAGGGAATCAAGGCAACAATCAGAATCACTTTGCTACACTCAACCAGTTCCTTGCTAACGGGCCAAAGACTTTCAGCAATTGTGTTGAGGCAACCGATGCTGACGATTGGCTTGTGGATCTGTGTAAGCATTTCGAGTGCAGTAACGTCAGGCCTGAGGACTTTCAAGTTCGCTTCCTTCCAACTCAAAGATCAAGCTGCAGAATGGTTCCAGCAGTACAAGGATTCCAGAGGTGGACGTGTTATCACTTGGGATGATTCCGTCAAGATTTCCGAGCTCATCATATCCTCAGAGCGTGGTTGAAAGCAAGCGTGAGGAATTCCGCAACTGAAGCAAGGCTCTTTGTCTGTCTATGACTACAACAAGTTGTTCCAGAAGCTCGCCCGCTTTGCCAAGCAGGACGTCCTGATGAGAAGAGCATGATATACCAGTTCAGGGGTGGTCTCAGAGAAGAAACAGCTAGCTCTTGTTCTCTTTGAGCCCTTGAGGTACGATGAGTTCTACAACATGGCATTGAAGCAAGAGGCCACTCAACTGAGGTGTGATGCTTCCAAGAAGCGAGTCATAGATGCTACTCCTTCCTCTACTCAAGTGGCCAAGCAGCAGAAGTATTGGCTTCCTCCTCCTCCGTTCCGTCAGCCGTATCAGCAGAAGAGCAAAGGTGGCAGTGGTTCTTCCCACCCACCCAACCCTGGCTTTCAGAACAAGACTTCGTCTCAACCTCCAAGATCGAGTGCTCCGTAACCACCGTCCGCTTTCAGAGGTCACGTGCAACAAGTGCCAACAGAAGGGTCACTATGCCAACAAGTGTTTCAACCAGAGGCGTCTTCCTCCTCCTCCTCCTGTCAGATCGGCAAGTACAGCTATGGTCAAGCATAACCCCAAGTCCGCCAAGGTCAACTTGATGAATGCAGCTCAGGCAGAGGACTCGTCAGATGTCATCATGGGTAACCTTCCTGTTAATGATATTCCTGCAAAAGTTCTTTTTGACACTGGTGCATCGCATTGTTTCATCTCGAGACCATTTGTTTCTAAGCATGAGTTGCCTTTACAAGATTTGCCTAGACAGTTATCTGTTGTTTCTCCGGGTAAATTCATGAATGCAAGCGCTATGGCCCCGGATGTTACTATCACGTTGGGCGATTACAAGTTTCTCTCTTCTCCGGTGGTTCTTGGTAACTCGGATATTGATCTTATTCTCGGAATGGATTGGCTTTCTAAGCACAAGGCTCATCTTGATTGTGCAGCCAGGCAGATTCAATTGACTCATTCGTCTGAGGATGTAATTGTCTTTGCCGCTCGTGATGATACCATCCGTCTGTTTTCTCTCAATGAGAAGGGTGATGGATGCATCTCTCAATTCCAGTCGTTTGCAATATCAAGACGTCTTTCCAGAAGAGCTTCCAGGAATGCCTCCGCACCGGCCAGTTGAATTCGTCATTGATCTTGAGCCTGGCACGGAACCTGTTGCAAACGTCCTTACAAGCTCGGACCTGAAGAGTTGAAGGAGCTGAAGAAGCAACTCGATATTCAAGAGAGAATGGGTCTCATCCGGCCTAGTTCTTCTCCGTGGGGTTGTGGTGTTCTTTTTGTGAAGAAGAAGGATGGAACGGACCGACTTTGTGTTGATTACCGTCCATTGAACAAGAAGACCATCAAGAACAAATACCCACTTCCCAACATCAACGAGCTGTTCGAACAACTCAAAGGTGCCCAAGTATTCTCCAAGCTTGATCTCCGTATGGGTTATCATCAGATTCGAATCCGTGAGCAAGATATTCCCAAGACGGCTTTCAGGACAAGCTGGTTCATATGAATACACTGTCATGTCTTTTGGCCTCGTCAACGCTCCTCCGACGTTCTCTCGCATGATGAACTTCATCTTCAACGCCTACACCAATGACTTCGTTTTGGTCTATCTCGACGACATTCTGGTTTTCTCGAAGAACAAGGAAGATCATGCCAAGCACTTGTGTTGGTTCTCGATAAGCTCAGAGAACATCAGTTCTACGCCAAGTTCTCCAAGTGTGAATTTTGGCTCGATGAGGTTCTTTATCTTGGTCATATCATCTCTGCCAAGGGCATTGCGGTGCAATCCTGAGAAGGTGTCTGCAATTGTGAATTGGGAACCTCCTCAGAACGTGAAGCAACTCCGTAGCTTCCTCGGTCTCGCAAGCTACTGCCGAAGATTCGTTGAAAACTTTTCTAAGATCGCGAAGCCTCTCTCAAATCTTCTCCAGAAGCACGTCAAGTACGTTTGGTCTCCGGAGTGTGACATTGCTTTCAACACTTTGAAAGAGAAATTGATCACTGCTCCAGTTCTGACTCCGCCTGATGAATCCAAACCGTACGAGGTCTTTTGTGATGCCTCTCTCCAAGGTCTTGGCGCAGTTGATGCAAGAGAAGAAAGTTGTTGCTTATACCTCTCGCCAGTTGAAGCCTAATGAGAAGAACTACCCCACTCATGATCTCGAGTTGGCGGCAGTTGTGCATGCTCTTTTGACTTGGAGACATCTTCTATTGGGAAGAAAAGTGGACATTTTCACTGATCACAAGAGTCTCAAGTACATCTTTGAAGATCGATATGTGACTAGAGGGGGGTGAATAGGCAACTACCAATTTTTAGCTTTTCTTTACCAAATTAAACTTTGCATCAAAGTAGGTTGTCTAGATGTGCAACTAGGTGAGCAACCTATATGATGCAATAACAACAAGCATACAAGCAAGCAAGGGAAGAAACACTAAAGAGCTTGCACAAGTAAAGGTAAGAGATAACCAAGAGTGGATCCGGTGAAGACGAGGATGTGTTACCGAAGTTCCTTCCTTTTGAGGGGAAGTACGTCTCCGTTGGAGCGGTGTGGAGGCACAATGCTCCCCAAGAAGCCACTAGGGCCACCGTATTCTCCTCACGCCCTCACACAATGCGAGATGCCGTGATTCCACTATTGGTGCCCTTGAGGCGGCGACCGAACCTTTACAAACAAGGTTGGGGCAATCTCCACAACTTAATCGGAGGCTCCCAACAAGACCACGAAGCTTCACCACAATGGAATATGGCTCCGAGGTGACCTCAACCGTCTAGGGTGCTCAAACACCCAAGAGTAACAAGATCCGCTAAGGATGAGTGGGGGAATCAAATCCCTTGGTGGAAGTGTAGATCGGAGCCTTCTCAACCACTCCCGAGCAAATCAACAAGTTTGATTGGCTAGGGAGATAGATCGGGCAAGATGAAGCTTGGAGTATTTAATGGAGCTTGAGCAATAAATGGAGCTTGGGGCAAGAGGTAGGTCAAAGAGGGGGAAGAAGACACCCTTTTATAGTGGGGGAAACAAACCAACCGTTATCCCCCACTCAGCCCCGCAGAGAGCGGTACTACCGCGGAGGCAGAGCGGTACTACCGCTCATAAGCGGTACTACCGCTCCCCCTCAGCGGTACTGCCGCGCCAGAAGAGAAAGGGGCTGGGGCTGGGACCCAGAGCGGTACTACCGTGGAGGCAGGGCGGTACTACCGCGCAATAAGCGGTACTACCGCCACTACTACCGCAGCTAGTGCCGCAAAACCCGACACGAGAAAATGCGCACTCGAGTCGAGGCGGTAGGAGCACGGAGCGCACGGTACTACTGCTGAGGCCCATCAAGCGGTACTACCGCTCCGAGGAGCGGTACTACCGCTTACTGAGCTTCAGCCTACTACCGACTACTACGCAGCTAGTGCCGTAAAACCCGACACGAGAAAATGCGCACTCGAGTCGAGGCGGTAGGAGCACGGAGCCGCAGCGGTACTGCTGCTGAGACCATCAAGCGGTACTACCGCTCCGAGGAGCGGTACTACCGCTTAGTGAGCTTCAGCGGTACTACCGCTGTGGCCCGCGGTACTACCGCTGGGTCCAAGAAAAGATAGAGAGGGGAGAAAAGAGAAGCTCCATGAGGCGGAAAGAAAGAGGGTGTGATGAGGAGGTGTACGTGTTGATTCCACCCAAACCATACCGAAGCGGATCCCCTCTTGATAGTACGGTGACTGCTACGAAACTTAGTCCACCAACAAAGACGAAAGAAGCTACACCGTCTTGAGTAGAGCGCCGAGGGGAAATAATCGTTTCGTGCCGAAGATGAATATCTGAAAGAACTCAAAGCACCCGATTAGTCCGCAAATGCATTGTCATCAATCACCAAAACACCGTAGGGATAAATATGCCCTTACAATCTCCCCCTTTTTGGTGGATTGATGACAATACGGGATTTGCACAGAAAAGAGTAATGACATAGAATGCAAGAGAACCCACCCTCTAAAATATAGACAGGCTCCCCCTAGATGTTGTGCACACTAGATAAGTGCTTTGGACTGCACGGCACACATACTAGGATCACGGCTCCCCCTATATTTTAGAGACCAACAACCTAAGCAAGATATATGAGAACAACATATATGATAGGATAAGCATGCAAGCTATAAGATACCGAGGTGCATAAAACATAGATAAGATAACAGAGGTAGCATATGTCTTACACCATATGTCTGGAACTTAGGTCTCACACAAACCAAACCAAAGAAAACGCACAAGAAACCACAAGACTAAAACAAAGCACGACACAAGAAGCAAATCCCTACACTCTCTCCCCCTTTGGCAGCGAGACACCAAAAAGGGCAGAGAGGGACACTACGACTCCAGGTGATGGGAGGAAGGTCTCGAACATCACATCTCTGCATCTTCATCGTGGGTGAAAACTGCTCGGCATCGGAGTCGGTCCAGTGGCAAGCTGATGAATCCAGTCCTCCTCTTCAGTGATCTGTCCCTCAGACCCACTGACAACTGTGGCTCCCAACTGACGCATGATCTCCTTGTGGCGCGTCCTGGCATTCTTCTCCGCCACATGAGTCATGTACTGACCATGGGACTCCATGCAGAAGAGCTTCTTCATCTTGCGCTTGAGCTTCTGGCCCAATGGTTCTGCACTAGAGGGGCCAAAGTCCTCATGTGCATCAGTAGCAGCCTCACCCTCGGTCCCCATGGCAGCAGCAGCAGCAGACGGACCCCCTGTGGCAGCAGTAGCAGATGGACCCCCTGTGTGAGGCGCTGTCCAGTTGTCCTTCTTCCTCAGACGCTTGATCTCATGAGAAACCAAGTCTCCAGTCTCTAGCAGCACTCTGGGATAAGTCTGTGCCCAGGCCCTCTCAATGAGCCTCATGATGAATGGACCATAGATAGGACACTTGCGCTCAGACACGGCAGATAGAAAGTTCAGACCACATGACATGAGAGATATCCAGGCTCTCTCCAGTGTTGCTTCCTTCTCATGCTGACAGAAAAGGAGCATGTCCACGAGGTAGGAGTGGACCTGATCCAGATTCCCAATGCGAGGGAAGAGAGTCTCACGGAATATGCGATGAAGAATGTCCAGATACGGACACAGCTCGTAGGTCTTCTTCTCAGTGACAGGGTGAACCTTCACAGTGCAGTAGGGCCAAAGGACTTGCTTGTGGGTGGATGTAGCATTGCGGTGAGGACGGAAACCGACAGGAGTCTCAAGCCCGTTATCCACCACATCAAGTAACTCCATGAACGCCCCCACTTGACAGAAAGCAGCTTGCCATTGGTCATCCAAGTCAGAGTCCTGTCGCATCTGTTCCAAGATGGACGGTGGCATAGAATTGAGCCACCAAATCCGCATCGAAATCCTTGTTGAACTGCATGATCCTGAGAATGTTCAGCTGAGTGCACATCTGAAGGGCTTCGCCAAAGTACTCTGGGTCCTTCTCCATAGCATCAGTGTCAATGGAGCGAACATCAACAAAAAGATTCTTCTTGGCCTTGATCACATCAAAGTAGATGGCAAACTGAAAACGGTTCCAGAACGGGCGGTTGACCAAAGTGGGTTCTTGGTCCACCGCATAGGGGTTGCGGCGACGCTTCTCCCAAAACTCCTTGTTGGTCATCTCAGTCACAGTCTTCCCTTTTGGCTTGTTGGCGGCTCGCTTCGATTGCTGAGGAGGTGGAGGAACACTTGCAGAGGCGGTTGGGTGCTCGAGGAACCACCGGCAGGCTCTGAGGTGCGGTAGCGTTTGATGTGGCACGCCCGGGGTTGATACGGCGACCTTGCTGCTCGGAATGGTCATCACCTGGAGCCAAACACAAGAACACGCAAAACAACCAGAAAGAACGAGCATAAGCCAACAAACTCAACAAAAAGATCAAGGTAAGGCAGGAAAATGATGGAAATTGGCATGCAGCGGTAGTACCGTGACCTGCCCGCGGTAGTACCGCCCCAAAGGGAGCGGTAGTACCGCTCTAGGTCAAGCGGTAGTACCGCTCCAAAGGGAGCGGTAGTACGCTTGAGGCGGATAAACAGCAGTTTCATAGCACGAGGCGTGAAACAGTGGTTTCCTACTACCGTGGACAGATCCGGCACTACCGGCCTACCAAATTCAAAAATAATCCTACCAAACATCAATCTAGATGATCTAGTTGCCTTCTCCAACCAACTCAAGCCTAGATTTAGCCAAAAATCTAGAGATGCAACCACCATTGCCCCTAAAGCACAAGATCTAAAAGCAAGACCAAAAGAGAGAAGGAACGGGGCAATACCGGCATCCATGGCAAGAGGACGAGGTGGGGATCGACTCCACCGAAGGAAATGGAGAGGAACGCCCCGGAGGAGGAGATCCACCGGAGCCCTTCCGCGGCGGAACGGTGCTGGAGAGAGAGGGAGAGCACGAGGGGGCGAGCGAATGGGTATGGGGGAGAAGAAACCTCCCCCTGCCCCGATAAAAAACCCCCTGGCCCCGCCCCGCAGCGGTAGTACCGCGCTGGGGAGCGGTAGTACCGCTCATAAGCGGTAGTACCGCACTGGTGGGTAGTACCGCTTACCACGGTAGTACCGTCCACCACCAGCGGTAGTACCGCTTATCAGCGGTAGTACCGCTCGCCAAGCAGCGGCAGTACCGCCCAGCACACCGCGCAACTAGACTACATGGCTTAGCTCAAAGAAAACAAAAAACAGCAAGAAAAGAAAGACACACCAGCAAACGACCAATACACACCTCTTCAAAAGAGGGCGGTGGCCGAGGCCACCTATGTTTGAGTCAAAAGGTATGGCACCGCGAAGATTTTAACCTTGGGCCCATGACCAAAACTCGTCTTTAAGCACAAGTGCCATCAACAATGGCTAAAGTGAAAGACTTGATCAATTTATGCATAATGGGGGGAGGGAGAGTTCATTGAGAGAACAACACTCCCCCTATGTCCATGCCTACACCTAAACTAGACAACAAATTGAGCGTGGTAGGGTGTGCACGAGGGTTCAAGCAACATTGCTCGAATCAATGATATTTAGCTCATGCCTTAACTCGCGAAATCTTGCTTCATCCAAGGGCTTCGTGAAAATATCTGCAAGGTTGTCATGAGTGTTGACATAGTTGAGCTCGATCTCTCCTCGCCTAATGTGATCCCGGATGAAGTGATACCGAATCTCAATATGCTTCGTCTTGAAGTGTTGCACCGGGTTGAGAGAATCTTGATGGCACTTTCATTGTCACACCAAAGAGGCACTTTGTCACAAGTGACACCGTAATCCTTTAAAGTTTGCCTCATCCATAAGAGTTGTGCACAACAACTACCGGCCGCACATACTCCGCTTCGGTGGACGAGAGAGACACACAACTTTGCTTTTTGGAAGACCAACTTACCAAAGAGCAACCAAGGAATTGGCACCCTCCGGAAGTGGACTTCCTATCCACTTTGTCTCCCGCCCAATCGGAATCCGAGTACCCTACAAGCTTGAAGTTTGATCCTCTTGGGTACCATAAGCCAAAGTTTGGGGTATGAGCCAAATATCGAAAGATTCGTTTGACCGCCACATAGTGACTTTCCTTAGGTGCGGCTTGAAACCGTGCACAAATTCCCACACTCAACATGATGTCCGGTCTAGATGCACAAAGGTAAAGCAAGGATCCAATCATGGAACGATATACCTTTTGATCCACCACTTTACCATTGGGATCTAAGTCAAGTTGGCACTTGGTGGGCATTGGAGTGGAAGCCGGCTTGACGTCACTTAGCTTGAATCTCTTGAGCATGTCTTGAGTGTATTTGGATTGATTGATGAAGGTTCCTTCTCTTCTTTGCTTCACTTCGAACCCTAGAAAGAACTTCAACTCTCCCATGGAGGACATCTCGAACTTTGAGGTCATGAGAGCGGCAAATTCCTCATTGAAAGCTTTGTTAGGAGAACCAAAGATAATATCATCAACATATAATTGGCACACAAACAACTCCCCTTTGACCTTCTTAGTAAAAAGAGTGGGGTCGATTATCCCAACTTCAAACCCACGGTCTTGTAACAACTCGGTAAGGTGGTCATACCACGCACGTGGGGCTTGTTTAAGGCCATAGAGTGCCTTATCGAGTTGATACACATGATCGGGAAAGTAGGGATCCTCGAACCCGGGGGGTTGCTTGACGTACACCAATTCATTAATGGGACCATTAAGAAAAGCACTCTTCACATCCATTTGTAACTTAAAGTTATGATGAGAAGCATATGCAATCAACATGCGAATGGATTCAAGACGAGCAACGGGAGCAAAGGTTTCACCGTAGTCGATACCCTCGACTTGGGAGTAGCCTTGTGCTACCAAACGAGCCTTGTTGCGAATGATAATCCCATGGGCATCTTGCTTGTTCTTGAATATCCACTTGGTTCCAATGACATTGTGTTCCCCGTTGGCCTTGGCACCAATCTCCACACTTTGTTGCGCTCGAAGTTGTTGAGTTCTTCGTGCATGGCATTGAGCCAATCCGGATCTTCTAGCGCCTCATAGACCTTGTGGGGTTCCACACAAGAGACAAACGCGTGATGCTCACAATAATTTGCTAATTGTCTACGAGTGCTTACCCCCTTTCTTAAGCTTCCAAGCACATTCGTCATGAGATGATCCTTGGTGGAGAGCTTGGAAGCAACTTTGGCGGCACGACGCTCTAATTCCTCCTCGGTGGTGAGTTGAGGAGCGGTTACTTGATCATCTTGAGCGTCGTCATGAACTTGTTCTTGGTCTTGAACTTGCTCGGGGGAGAGAACTTGACCTTGGGCATCACTTGGTGTGTCAACACCGTCTTGAGTATGATCTTGCCCTTGGTCTTGTTCATGAGGTTGAGGGCCTTCACTTTGTTCTTCGGAAGCGTGTGGGCCTTGGGTTGGTGATGGCTCCACTTGAGTGGAGCATTGTCCTTCTCCTTCGGCCACAAGGGGTTCCTCAATGGGTAGGATGAAACCAACACCCATTCTTCTTATGGCTTGAGGAGGAATTTCATCACCTACATCACAAGTGCCACTTTGCTCCACTTGGGAGCCGTTATTCTCATCAAACTCCACGTTACACGTCTCCTCAATAAGTCCCGTGGATTTATTGAGGACACGGTAAGCATGAGAGTTTGTAGCATAACCAACAAATATGCCCTCATAAGCTCTAGCCTCAAATTTAGACAACCGAACACCTTTCTTGAGAATGAAACACTTACACCCGAATACCCGGAAGTACTTGAGGTTGGGCTTGTTACCGGTGAGTATCTCATATGGAGTCTTGTTCAAGCCCTTGCGGAGGTAGAGCCGATTGGATGCATGACACGCGGTGTTGATGGCTTCGGCCCAAAAGTTGTACGGAGACTTGAACTCCGCCATCATGGTCCTTGCCGCATCCATCAACGTCCGGTTCTTCCTCTCCGCAACACCGTTTTGTTGAGGGGTGTATGGTGCGGAATATTGATGCTTGATTCCCTCATCACTAAGAAATTCATCCAAGGTGTAGTTCTTGAACTCGGTGCCGTTGTCACTTCTTATTGTCAAGATCTTTGCATTGTGTTGACGTTGTGCTTCATTTGCAAAGTCAATGACGGTTTGTTGGGTCTCGCTCTTCCTCTTGAAGAAATACACCCACGTGTACCTTGAGTAGTCATCCACAATCACCAAGCAATACTTCCTACCTCCAAGACTATCGAAGGATGGAGGCCCAAAGAGATCCATGTGAAGGAGCTCCAAAGGCCTCTTTGAATAAATGATAGTCGTGGGAGGGTGAGCCTTCTCATGTAGCTTTCCTTCGATACAGGCACTGCAAGCACGATCTTTAGCAAAACTAACATTCGTTAGTCCACGGACATGGTCCCCCTTTGAGGAGACTTTGCAAAGATCTCATATTGACATGGGCTAAACGGCGATGCCAAAGCCATCCCACATCAACTTTAGCCATTAGGCATGTCGCGGTCTTAGTGGGTCGCTCCGAAAAGTTAATCACATATAGACCGTTCTCGACATGCCCAACAAAGGCTACTTTAAGAGTCTTGCTCCACAAGAGGGCCACGGTATCGATATCAAAGAAAGTGGCAAAGCCCATGATTGCAAGTTGACGAACGGAAAGTAAATTGTATGCAAGGGACTCAACAAGCATGACCTTCTCGATCGTGAGATCATGAGAGATGACCACCTTGCCAAGTCCCAATACCTTAGAAGATGAGGCGTCACCCCACTCGACATTGGTGGGCATAGATGGAACCTTGTGCACGTCCACCACCAAGTCCTTGCTTCCGGTCATATGATTTGTAGCTCCGCTATCGAGCAACCATGATCCACCACCGGAAGCAAACACCTACAAGAGATCAATGCTTGGTTTTAGGTACCCATTTTGTAATGGGTCCTTTGATGTTAGTAACAAGGGTCTTAGGAACCCAAATAGACCATTCAATGTACTCATGAAGAGAACCAACAAATTTGGCATAAACATGCCCATCACTAGCACGGCACAACACATAAGAAGGATTAAAATCGCCGGCTTTGTTGGTGAGGTGACATTGCCCTTCTTGACTTTGTTCTTCTTCTTCTCCTCGGGGACACTCTCTCCCTCCCTCACAAAGGTTTGCATGAGGGGAGGAGGTCGTTTGGTCTTGTCATTCTTCTTCTTGTTCTTGGAGTCGGGGACGTACCCAACCCCTTCCTTCGCCACACCTCCCTTTTGGTTGATCAAGAGATCATTGAGGTTCTTCTTGCCTTGTATGCAAGTCGCAAGACCTCTCTCAAGTTGCTCCTTCAACTTAGCATTTTCCTCAACAAGATGTATATGCTCACAACACGGGTTAGTAGCATTTGCATTATCAATTAAAACCATATGAGGAAAAGTTGCTTTCTCCTTAGTTAGCTTCACTTGGAGTTGATCATGAGACTCCTTGAGACTAGCGTGAATACCCTTCAAGGCCTTGTGGGCCTTGTCAAGTATATCAAACTCCTCTTTGAGTCTAGCAAGATCAACCCCGAAGTTTGGCCTTCTCGGAATTTAGCACACGAGAAACAACGAGGGCATGATCATAATCTTTCTCTAACTTAGCATGATCAACGTTGTGTGACTCCTCAAGAGCCAAACGAAGACCACGCTCTTCCTCAAGAGCATTGGAAAGATCCGAAATCTCATCGGCATAGTCACGACTATGCCCTTCCATCGAGATGGTGTCTTCGTGAGCCTCGATCATGTCATTGGCCTCACCAAGTTGTTCCAAGAGAGCAACAAAGTGCTTCTTGGATTTTCCCTTGAGTTTGCCCATAAAGGCCTCAAACTCGTTAGCCTCCACATTAGCTCCCTCAAGTTCATTAATGCTATCCGTTGGAAGGATGATTAATGATGGTAGTTTTGATGTTGGAGGTTACCTTGTTGGTGGCTTTAGCCATGAGGCACTTGGCGGTGATGCTCTCATTGGGTGAGTCGAAGAGAGACACCCGTGACGTTGTTGCAATGGCAACGGAGGCCATGGCAACCGACTCATCATCTTCATCATCGTCATCATCCTCATTGTACTCTTCTTGCACAACCAAAGCCTTGGGAGGAGTCTTCTTGGTGAAGTTGTTCTTGTTGGGGAACGACTTGGCCTTGTCCTTTCGGATGAGTTTGCCACCATTGTCTTCCCTCTTCTCATACGGGCATTCCGCAACGAAATGACTCACGTTGCCGCAATTGTAGCAAGTCCTTACACGTTGCTTGCCCCTTGTGCCACTCGAGTTGTTTTTGCTAAAGTTGGGCCTCGAGTTTTTCTTGCTCCAAAATTGCCTTGAAGCAAGTGCCATGTGTTCATGATATGCATACTTTGTATCTTCGGGGTTGCTCTCCTCTTCTTCCTCTTCTTCTTCCACGGTGAGCTTGGCCTTCAATGCAAGGTTAGGCTTCTTTGCCCGTTGAGAACGAAGCACCGCATTGTCGGCGGTCTTGTCCAAAATGTTCATGGCCACAAACTCATCCAACACTTCGCTTGAGGTCAAAGTGTGGAAGTCCGGTCTTTGACGAATGACGGAGGACATGGCCTTGTGGTAGGGCATCATTGCCTTGAGGAATTTGCGCTTGATCCAATTGTCATCCGTGTCCTTGCTCCCGTGATCTCGTAGTGAGACCGCGAGTTTGGTTACTCTCCGATAAGCTCACGAGGTTCTTCATCTTCCTTCATTGCAAACTCATCGGCCTCATCTTGTACCACTTCATAGTTGGAGCGTTGAATGCTTGCGCTTCCCCGGTAGAGAGACACGACACAATGCCATGCATCTTTGGCCAAGGCGAAGGGACGAAGATGAGGTAGGTCTTCGGGTGGAATTGCATCTTGAATGATGAAGAGAGCATTCTCATTGAATTGATTGTCCGCGGCTTCTCGAGGAGTGAAGTTGCTTGGATCATGTGGGTAGAAACCTTCTTCAATGATTCTCCAAAGGTTAGTGTTCACATGATTTAAATGACGTTTAAAGCGGTAAACCCAAGAATCAAAATCCTCATTTTTCACAATCTTAGGGGGAGGACCGGCATGATTCAAATGAGTAGAAGGAACCGGTCCACCATAAACAAGTGGTGGTTCCACATGGGCAAAGATGCCGGTGCCATTCTTGCCACTAGAAGAAGGAGCCTTTTCACTACTAGCTTCCCCCTTGTCGGGGATAGCATCCGACACCTTGTTGGTGATCCCCCACTTTTCAACGGTGCGGTGGATAGTTTAAGCCCCTCAAGAAATTTAGTAAACATGCTTTCAACTTCGGTCGTCATGGAGGTTTTCAATGTCTCCAAGGCCACATTGAACTCCTCACGAGAGACCGAAGTTCCCCCATCGCCCGTAGACGAGATCGGATTCACACCGGAGTGTTCCTCCACACTCTACGGTATCAACCATACTCTTTGGACGGTAAAGTCCTTAATAAAGAGACGAGGCTCTGATACCAATTGAAAGGATCGATATGGTTGACTAGAGGGGGGTGAATAGGCAACTACCAATTTTTAGCTTTTCTTTACCAAATTAAACTTTGCATCAAAGTAGGTTGTCTAGATGTGCAACTAGGTGAGCAACCTATATGATGCAATAACAACAAGCATACAAGCAAGCAAGGGAAGAAACACTAAAGAGCTTGCACAAGTAAAGGTAAGAGATAACCAAGAGTGGATCCGGTGAAGACGAGGATGTGTTACCGAAGTTCCTTCCTTTTGAGGGGAAGTACGTCTCCGTTGGAGCGGTGTGGAGGCACAATGCTCCCCAAGAAGCCACTAGGGCCACCGTATTCTCCTCACGCCCTCACACAATGCGAGATGCCGTGATTCCACTATTGGTGCCCTTGAAGGCGGCGACCGAACCTTTACAAACAAGGTTGGGGCAAACTCCACAACTTAATCGGAGGCTCCCAACAAGACCACGAAGCTTCACCACAATGGAATATGGCTCCGAGGTGACCTCAACCGTCTAGGGTGCTCAAACACCCAAGAGTAACAAGATCCGCTAAGGATGAGTGGGGGAATCAAAATCTCTTGGAAGTGTAGATCGGGGCCTTCTCAACCACTCCCGAGCAAATCAACAAGTTTGGTTGGCTAGGGAGTGAGATCGGGCGAAAATGGAGCTTGGAGCAATAATGGAGCTTTAATGGTGGAAGAGGTAGGTCAAAGGGGGGAAGAAGACACCCTTTTATAGTGGGGGAACAATCCACCCGTTACCCCCCACTCAGCCCCGCAGAGAGCGGTACTACCGCGGGGGCAGGGCGGTACTACCGCTCCTAAGAGGTACTACCGCTCCCCCTCAGCGGTACTGCCGCGCTAGAAGAGAAGGGGCTGGGGCTGGGACCCAGAGCGGTACTACCGTGAGGCAGGGCGGTACTACCGCTCACAAGCGCACTACCGCCACTACTACCGCAGCTAGCCGCAAAACCCGACACGAGAAAATGCGCACTCGAGTCGAGGCGGTAGGAGCACGGAGCCGCAGCGGTACTACTGCTGAGGCCATCAAGCGGTACTACCGCTCCGAGGAGCGGTACTACCGCTTACTGAGCTTCAGCCGTACTACCGCTACTTACCAGCTAGTGCCGTAAAACCCGACACGAGAAAATGCGCACTCGAGTCGAGGCGGTAGGAGCACGGAGCCGCAGCGGTACTACTGCTGAGACCATCAAGCGGTACTACCGCTCCGAGGAGCGGTACTACCGCTTAGTGAGCTTCAGCGGTACTACCGCTGTGGCCCGCGGTACTACCGCTGGGTCCAAGAAAAGATAGAGAGGGGAGAAAAGAGAAGCTCCATTGAGGCGGAAAGACACAGAGGGTGTGATGAGGAGGTGTACGTGTTGATTCCACCCAAACCATACCGAAGCGGATCCCCTCTTGATAGTACGGTGACTGCTACGAAACTTAGTCCACCACAAGAACGAAAGAAGCTACACCGTCTGAGTAGAGCGCCGAGGGGAATAATCGGTTCGTGCCGAAGAATGAATATCTGAAAAGAAACTCAAAGCACCCGATTAGTCTGCAAATGCATTGTCATCAATCACCAAAACACCCTAGGGATAAATATGCCCTTACAATCTTCACTCAGCCTAATCTCAACCTCAGGCAAACTCGATGGGTCGAAATGATCAAGAGTATAATCCGAGTATCGAGTATACTCCAAGCAAGGCCAATGTGATTGCTGACGCATTGAGCAGGAAGGCTTATTGCAACAGTCTGATTCTTAAGCCTTATCAACCCGAGCTTTGTGAAGCTTTCCGCAAACTTAATCTGCAAGTTGTTCCTCAAGGTTTCCTCGCGAACCTTCAAGTCTCTCCTACCTTGGAAGACCAGATTTGCCAAGCCCAGCTTCTTGATGCTATGGTGAAAAAGGTGAAGATTGGGATTGCCAAGAGTCAACCCAAGTACAAGTGCTACCGCCTTGATGACAAGGATACCCTCTTCTTCGAGGATCGTATTGTTGTGCCCAAAGGTGACCTCCGTAAAGTGATCATGAACGAGGCTCACAATTCTCTCCTCTCCATCCACCCTGGGAGCATGAAGATGTATCAGGACCTCAAGCAGGCTTATTGGTGGACTCGAATGAAGCGCGAGATTGCTCAATTCGTGAATGAGTGTGATGTCTGCAGAAGAGTGAAGGCAGAACACCAAAGGCCAGCTGGTCTCCTCCAACCTCTTGCCATTC
>NC_053025.1:157893513-157938795 GCF_003073215.2 Triticum urartu
TCTGATCTAATTCAAATTTTAAAATTTAAACAACATGTTTAAGTTGTTTTACTAGATAGAGGAGATCATAACGAAGAAGTGGGCGTTGGTTTCGTTGGATTTGGACAAACGAGCAAAAAGTTGTGGTCGTTTGAAGCAGAGGGACTAATCTGTAAGAAAATTATTCACAAACGGGTCCCTGCCGGAAATTAAAAAGAAAAGGAATATACTAAACAACGAACGTTCACTGTGGGACACTAGCGAACGAATATGTTCACTGTTTAGGACTAAATAGTGAATTCGTTCACTAAAACTACTGACTGGAAAACGTTTACTAATTAACAGATTTAAATAGGAAAACTGGGTTTAAAGAAAAACCGAGATAACCCTAAATAAACCGGGTCGAAGCAATGGCTATACCGGTTCGGTCCGCGGGTCGTCGGCGGCGGCGGTTTCCGGCGTCTGCGGCTCGGGGCGGCGCTATGCGACGGCGGCGGTGGAAGCGGTGCGGGGCGGCGAGGGCAATGCGGCGGGAATGCGGCGCGGCGGCGGCGGCGAAGAGCGCGGCGAGGCGAGCGGGCGGCGCAGCAGCAGGAGGCAGTAGCGGGAGGCGGCAGCAGCTTCGGGCGGTGGTGTGCGAGGGCGGCGGCGCGGGAAGTGTGAGGGAGGAGAGAGAGGCGGGGCGGCTCCGCTATTTAAGAGTCGGGGGCGGCGGACGGCTTGCGGGAGGGGCAAGGAGAGAGGCAGCGAGGAGTCCGCGGCGGGGACGGCTCGGACACCGAGGCGGCGGCGGTGGCGTGCGGGATCCGGCCTCCTGCGTGAGGTCGGGGACGGCTCGGCTGGGCTGGGCTTGGCCTGGCCCGGTTGGGTGCTGGGCCGGCCCAGTCGGCGGAAAAGATTTTTTTTATTTTTTTAAACATTTTTCACAGACAACAAAAATAACAAAAACAAAATAAACTAAAATATTATATAGGCATATAATATATCAAAATTTTCAGAAAAAGATTTTCTACAAGCTGAACATTTTCCTAGCATTAAATAAAATTCACACAAATTCAGATAATTCAAAGAGTGCTACTGGTCTAATAAAATCCAATAAAAATCATTATAAAAATACCAAAATTAATTCAAATTTATTTCTCTCCAATTTTCTGATGTAGGGAATCATGTTACCCTATTTTCCGTATATTTTATTTTTGGAGAAAAATAATTTGAATAAAACCCAAATAACTCCAAATTGAAAATAATTTCAAAAGGATTTTAAATTTTGATCCTTTTAAACTCCCAACTCATATTTCATATAATTTGAAGAAGTCATTTTATCTTCTCTAATGAAAATCATTGAGTTGCTTGAAGTTTATGAATTGAAATATTTCCAAATGAAATTCAAATCTTTTCAAAACCCTTTTCATTTATTTAAATGGAAGAAGTCATGTCATCTTCTCTTGGGGGTTTTGTATTTGAAAAGGATTTGAATTCACGGAGATCAAAATGCAAAAGGTGAAAGTTTGGGAAAGTCCTTTTATTCCCTCTCATTTAACTTTCAAAAAGTTTCGAATTTCACTCAATCAATCACACAACAATCAAACAAACAATCAATCTATCTATTTATTATAACATTCCAAAATTTAGAATTTTGGGATGTTACAAGTTCTACTTTCCTCCCACTCACTTCTTTCGAGAGAAACTCCTTCTCTAGAAAGGATCCATTCTTATCAACGAATATCTTGCCTTCGGATCTGTGATAGAAGGTGTACCCAACAGTCTCCTTTGGGTATCCTATGAAGACACATTTCTCCGATTTGGCTTCGAGCTTATCAGGTTGAAGCTTTTTCACATGAGCATCGCAGAAAATGACAACTTGGGTTTCTTGCCAAACCACAGTTCATAAGGTGTTGTCTCAACGGATTTCGATGGTGCCCTATTTAACGTGAATGCAGCCATCTCTAAAGCATAACCCCAAAATGATAGCGGTAAATCAGTAAGAGACATCATAGATCGCACCATATCTAATAAAGTGCGGTTACAACGTACAGACACACCATTACGCTGTGGTGTTCCGGGTGGCGTGAGTTGCGAAACTATTTCGCATTGTTTCAAATGAAGACCAAACTCATAACTCAAATATTCACCTCCACGATCAGATCGTAAAAACTCAATTTTCTTGTTACGATGATTTTCCACTTCACTCTGAAATTCTTTGAACTTTTCAAATGTTTCAGACTTATGTTTCATCAAGTAGACATACCCATATATGCTCAAATCATCTGTGAAGGTCAGAAAATAACGATGCCCGCCATGAGCATCAACACTCATCAGTCCGCATACATCGGTATGTATTACTTCCAATAAGTCTGTTGCTCGTTTCATTGTTCCGGAGAACGGAGCCTTATCATCTTGCCCATGAGGCATGGTTCGCAAGCATCAAGTGATTCCAAAAGCCCATCAGCATGGAGTTTCTTCATGCGCTTTACACCAATATGACCTAAACGGCGGTGCCACAAATAAGTTGCATTATCATTATTAAACTTATATCGTTTGGCTTCAATACTATGAATATGTGTATCACTACTATCAAGATTTAGTAAAAATAGACCACTCATCAAGGGTACATGACCATAAAAGATATTACTCATATAAATAGAACAACCATTATTCTCTGATTTAAATCAATAGCCATATCGCATCAAATGAGCTCCAGATATAATGTTCATGCTTAACGCTGGCACCAAATAACAATTATTCAGGTCTAAAACTAATCCCGAAGGTAGATGTAGAGGTAGTGTGCCGACGGCGATCACATCGACTTTGGAACCATTTCCCACGTGCATCGTCACCTCTTCCTTAGCCAATCTTCTCTTAATTCGTAGCCCCTGTTTCGAGTTGCAAATATTAGAAACAAACCAGTATCAAATACCCAGGCGCTACTGCGAGCATTAGTAAGGTACACATCAATAACATGTATATCAAATATACCTTTACTTTGCCATCCTTCTTATCCACCAAATACTTGGGGCAGTTCCGCTTCCAGTGACCAGTCCCTTTGTAGTAGAAGCACTCAGTCTCAGGCTTAGGTCCAGACTTGGGCTTCTTCACTTGAGCAGTAATGTCATGGAATTGTCACGATAGATTTCCTAGTGAAAGGACTTAGTCGTGGAGCCATCGCAACTAGGAATCTTAAAGGGGTTAATCGGGACAAAGGACACGAGAGGTTTATACTGGTTCGGACCCTTACAGTGAAGGTAAAGCCTAGTCCAGTTGTTGTGGTATTGCTAGGTTTCGATGACCAAGGAGCGAAAACACGCTAGCTTGGCCCTTGATCTGTTTCTTCTCCTAAGCCGCCGCCGGGTCGTCCCCTTATATACACGGATTGACGCCTTGCGGCCTACAGAGTCCCGGCCGGCTCATAGAACGTGTCCGGCTCGGTGACATCTTTTACATGCCTTACTTTACAAGTCTTATTCATACATGGCGGTTTACATTTACGGGCCTTAAGCCGCCTCCGCACTTGGGCCTACTACAAGCCTTATCGTAAACCGTCACCTTGTATACTCTTCGGGCTTCTTTTAAGTAACCCGCCATTGTAATTGACCCAGCCCCTCCTGGGCGGGTCATGCCTGGTAGTCATATCCCCAACATTAGGCCCCAGGTTGATTTGAACTTTGTTCTTGTCAATCTCCAACACTTAGAAAAATCCATCTATCACTGCTGCGAAAGCCTTGTAACCCGCCATGACGTCATCTCCGGATTTTTCGGAAACCCGCCACCATGTCATCTTTAACGGATCTTTATCTTTAATGCCTTTCTGAAAATCAAGGCACCTGGGTAGCTGGATAACCATGTTTCAGCCTCCTCATTTGTTGCGCTCACTTATCAGTCTTTCCTTATAAATAGCCACGACAGGTCTTCTTCTCATTCTCTCCCTTTTCCATCGTCTTCTTCCTCTCGCAACCTTCAGCGCTCGAACTCCGCCGCCGCAACGCTCACCGTCGTCCTCAACCTTGGCCGCTGCATCAACCTGAGTTTGTCCAGAGAAACGGCGGTGATCCTCCGTAGTAGATCTGCGTCCGTAAGTCCTTGCTTTCTCATACCTTAGATCTGCATTAGGGTTTGTGAGTTCTTTCTGTGTTCTTCGTTGTTCATCGCGGATTCTTTGTAGTTTCTCCACCGCATCCTTCTTTGATCTAAAAGAAGCATGGAACTCATGCGGTAGTTGTTTTGCATCCATTTCAGATGCTAGTAGATCCCTTTTCCTTGTACAAAGGCCTCCTTAGAACTGATGAACTCCTCTATGCTGGTTTTTTAGGTCTAGATTTATTTTTGTTTTTTGAACCATCTTGATCCAAAATAGTAGCAAAAACTTGTGAAACTCGTTTATCTTAGTACTTAGTCAATTATGTCTCAGGCAACCTTCGAATATCTTTAGCCCTGGTGGCTTATCATGTCGGCTCATTTTTCCTTCATATATCATTAGCCCTTACTTAAGCCGCCATTACTCATCTATACTATAATCACTTAACCTGTAATTCCACCAACTAATTTGAACCGACAAAATACTTTCTTTTCAGCTCGTCCTTTTCATTATGCCGTCAAAGGCGCCAACAGTCTGCAACTGGGTCCCTTCCACAGTCACTAATAACACTTTGAAGGATTTTGTCACCATCGGATATTTGTCGGAGAAGAACATTATGTCCTATCGTGCTCCTGACCCGGCCGAAGAACGACCTCAGCCCAAAGACAGTGAAGTCATCATCTTTACTGATCACATGAACCGGGGTTTTTCACCACTCGAATCAAAGTTCTTCAGAGATGTTCTGCATTTTTTCAAGCTTCATCCACAAGATCTTGGACCCAACTCCATATCCAACATCTGCAATTTTCAAGTTCTCTATGAGGTTTATCTTCAAGAAGAACCTACTGTTGAACTCTTCAGAGAGTACTTCTATTTGAACCGCCAGAATGAATGCACCAACGGCCTTAGCTTGGAACTTGGTGGAATCTCGATTCAGCACCGACAGGGTGCTGTCTTTCCCTTAGTAGTCTTACCAAGCCATCCCAAGGATTGGAACCAAACTTGGTTTTATTGCAAAGACACGTCGCTAGCTGATGAAAGACCAATGCCGGGTTATCGCGCGGAGCGTCTTGACTTTAAGTTTGTGCTCCCTGACAAGCTTACTACTGCTGAACGCAAGAAGCTTATCCCATCCATCAAAAGGATTCAAGCCTTATTGGGAAACGGCCTAACTGGAGTTGATCTGATCCGTTGTTGGATCGCATGGCGGGTCATCCCTCTGAGCCGCCGCTCTGCCTTGATGTATACCTATGCCGGAGGACCAGATGACCCTTTGCATCATAGCTCTTTGCAACTGACTAAAGAAGCCATTGTTGAAATGTCAACCACCCTCGTAAACAGTAAATACGAGGACTGCAGTAAAGTTGGATTGAATCATTTCTGCAAACTTAACCCGGCACCAGAGGTAAATCCCCTTGACCCACTTTTTCCTTCAGTAGTTAAGTACTTGCATGACTTTTAACCTGTTATCTGCCTACAGGCAAAATCTAACTTTTGGAAGGCAAAATAGGATCATGAAGCTGCTAAGAAGGCTAGAGCCGCCGCCATAGCCGCCAAGAAGACAACCCGAAAGTCCAAGAAGAAAAGAACTGCTTCTGATATGTTCGAGCTGGATGATGTTTCTGAGTCGGAGGTAGCCCTTGACTCTCTTGGACTGTTTTTTAACAACCTTATTGACACTGACTATTGCCAGGACGACATGGGGGCTAGCCAGGTAGTAGAAGAAGAGGTAACTATTTCCTCCGACTCAGAACCTTTGCCAAGACAGAAACCACGACTGGTAACACGAAAACTAAGGTTTTCACACCCTTTGGCTTATTTGGATCCTCATTTTCTTTTGAAAAAGTAGCAACATGAGAGCCGCCGTCAGGACCGGACCAATGACGACAATGAATTGCTCTCCGGCTTACCAAAGACTCCTCGGAAACGCCAGAATGAGGTTTCTTTCACCTTTGACTTTTGCTTTTGTCAATGAATCTTCTTCCTTTCTCTTTTAAATTGTGATTTTACTTTTGCGGGAGGTCTCTCGTTCTTCTGGTGATTCTTCACAGACTCAATTTCCGGCTTTCAAGACTGCCCATGGGTAAACAAAATTATCTTTCTTCTGCATCTTTAAATCTGTATCATTATACTGACTCATGAAATTCTTCTTAGCGGTCAAGCAAAACCCAAGAAAGCCAGGGTGGCTAAGTCGGCGGAAGACCCGAAAGACCTTGCTCCTGAACCGGCAATACCAACTCCTGCTCCTGAACAATCTGAAGCACCAGAATACCTTCCTGTCAACATTCGATCAGACCTTCTTGAGCCGTCAGCTAATGAGACCATTCTCAATCCATCCACCATTGGGCCGTCCAGCTCAGCCAACCCACCGGCGCCTTCTGACAATGACGTTCTAATCACTGGTAGTAGATTCGTTGAGCAGGGCAATCCAACTGTACTGGCCAGGCACTCTGCCAAACAAGAGGCTTTGGAAAGGCAGAAAGTGTGGTTCGACGTCTCTCACTATGCTCACCTGAGTGTTAGTGACATGCTATCTGGATACCTTAGTCATGTTCATTCCAGCCGTGACTCTGAAATTGAGATGGTCAAACAGCTGCAACTGAAATATGAGGTATGCTCTCCGACTTTCATTAGTTTACATATACTCTGCCAGCCCCCAAGTCTCCAGATTATGATGAACCTGAATGATCTGTAGACTTATGATATAGGTTGATGCTTTTGTCTTAGATTTTCCCTAAATCCAGCGGATTAGCATAAATTTCACCTGTAGTCCCCAAGGGCTGGCTTAATTCATCATGAATGAACCGGTACTTGACTTCATAGCTATCTTGAATTAGTCCAAATAAATGTTGTTATCCGGCTCAGGATGAAAAAACTTTCTTAATATCATGCATTAGCCCCCAAGTGCCAAGCGTTGTTATTTGTAAAACACTTGGGACTTTAATCATAGAAGAGTCATTTGTGCATTTAAAAATTGCTTTGGCAGACATTAGCCCCCAAGTGCCGAGTGGTGTTGCATTGCAAAGTACTTGGGACTTTAATCGTTATGATCTTTATTGGAATAAATGTTTGACACACCTGGGCATGTCTTGTAGACCGCCATCACTGAATTCGGTTCTCAACTGACTGATGCAAAGACCCGGTTGGCGGCTCAAGAGATTGAGATAAAGAATGCCGACTCCAAACTCCAATTGAGCCTATCTGAAGCAGAGAAACTGAAGACCAGTTTCGATGTGGAGAAAAAATCTTGGGCTGATGAAAAAACCTTGCTGGTACAGCGTGCCGAGACAGCCGAGGCGGCTCTCAAGGAGGTTACCACTGAGCTCACCGGTTTAAAAAATCATGTGTCTCAGATGGTCTCTGCAATCTTTGGTGAGTCGTTGCATTACTTACTGAAACTCTATTTTTGCCAGATATATGAGCCGCCTGCTTAACCTTTTAAAATACTCGTAGGTCCCCGGAGCAGCAATCTGAGCCAAAACAGCTTGATAAAACTCAAGGCGGTTTACACCCTGGTGGAGCAACTGTACACTGGAGCTCAACGGGCGCTTGTCATTATTTCCCCAGCCAACCAAGGACCAAACCTATTGAGTGATGTCTTGAAGAAATTATATATCTTACCTGCCAGATTCCAATAGGTCAAGAGGTCTTGCGCAAGAGCCGGAGCTCTAACTGCTCTAAGCCACTCCAAAGCCTGGGTGCCGGAACTAGACCTGGCAGATGTAGCCAAGGGGTATCCCAGCCTTAAGGAAGACGGGACCCCATTTTATCAAGATGATTTTGCTGCTTGTGTGAGGGGAGTTCGTCCTCAGGCTACTATCCTTGGCGATGAGACCAATATTGATAAGTATCAACCGGGTTTTGATGTTGAGAATAAAAAGATGGCGACTCCATCGTATAAAGTGACAGATATTATCCCGCCGGTTCGCCAACACACCTTTGCCCCAGAAATTGACCCTTCTGGTCTAATTGATGATGAAGTTGAGTTTGTTGCTCTTCATTGCTTTGATTGGTCCAAGCCCAGCTTCCAACCAGTGGAGGGAGATGAACCGGCGAGGAAGGAGTCATAATCGTCCAAAATAATCCGGCCAAGACTTAATGAACCGGCCTTAGCTTAACATCTGCTTAGGAGAAAAACAGTTTTAACCTTTTGGGCTTCCAACACCTTGTAATAGCCTATCTTGAAACTGCATGTTCTGCCTATGCCGTCGTGCATATTATACTGCGTACGACTGTTTTTATCCATCATGTCAATATATGCTTTATATCCTTTCTCAAATCTGTAGCGTTTAAACCTGTTCCTGTATGTAAAAGATGAGAAACTGTCCTGGCGGTTTATCGCTGGACGGGTCAAAACACCCAATACATAACTATGAAATTACCATAGCGGAATAATCAGGGCCAGATGTAAAGATAAACAAGGCTGAAAAGCCTTTGATTAAAGAAAAAACACAGATAAGTCTGTTTATGAACGGCAATGTCATACATGTGTTCTTTGATTCCGGACTGCCGGCTTATGGGACCCGGACAGTAAGGGTGACAACCCAATCGTTTTAGAAGTCAATACCTTCATATGCCTGATGACTGTTATACATTGTCAACTTATTGTCAAAGAACCAAGCTGGTTTAAATTAAAACCATACTTATAGTTAGATTCCATACAACAAAAAACCAGTAAAATAAAAGAGCATCTTTCAAACAATGTAAATCAAGCATCAAGAAAAAATTTGGAGGCTTCTGATTCGAATACGATCAGTAAACCGGACCAAAGGGGTTAAGCTAGGATTCGAATACGATCATGTAGCCCCCAGTGGATTTGGCGTTGCGCCGATCAAGAGGGTACCGACATCTATGTTCTCTTTGGTTCGAATACGACCTATGTTTGAACAAGAAGCCCCCAAATGACCTTGAGAGGTTTTTAAGGACCCTGATTCGAATACGATCCAAGTCAGACCCAAAAGGGGTTAAGCTATGATTCGGATACGATCAAGAAGCCCCCTAGTGAGTTTGGCTTTGCGCCGATCAAGAGGGTTATGATAGCTATGTTCTCTTTGGTTCGAATACAACCTATGTTTGACAAGGAAGCCCCTAGTGACCATGAGGTTTTAACGGCTAGATTCGAATACGATCATGAGCCGGACCAAAAGGGTTAAGCTAAATTCGAATACAATCAACCTCCACTTGGTCATCTTATACTTAAGATAAAAAAAGATATGTGATCATTAAGGCAAAAAGGACAAAGGTCCTGCTTTATTATTTATCATAATATATACAACGTCAAAGTATGTACATTATGAGAGCCGGTGGCTCAAGTGTAGTAGGGCCGAAGTTGAGCAATATTCCACGGCCGGCGGGTCTCTTCCTCCGACTTACGTGAGTCTTTGTGCTCTCGAAATCGATAAGGTAGTATGACCCGTTATTCAAGTTCTTGCTGACCACAAAGCATCCTTCCCAAGGTGGAGATAGCTTGTGCGCATCAGACTGATCCTGGATGAGCCGGAGCACCAAATCACCTTCTTGAAAGGTTCTTGACTTAACCCGGCGGCTATGATAACGGCGCAGGTCCTATTGGTAAATCGCTGAGTGGGCTGCTGCTAAGTCACGCTCTTCATCCAATAAATTAAGCGCATCCTGACGGGCTTGTTCGTTATCAGCTTCAACGTAAGCCGCCACTCGGGGCGAGTCATGACGGATGTCACTGGGCAGGACTGCCTCTGCTCCATAGACCATGAAGAAAGGCGTATAACTCGTGGATCTGTTAGGGGTAGTATTGATACTCCATATCACAGAGGGTAACTCTTCCACCCAACAACCCGACGTCCATTGTAAAGGGACCATAAGCCGGGGTTTTAGACCTTTCAGGATTTCCTGATTGACTCTTTCAGCTTGACCATTGGATTGGGAGTGAGCTACTAATGAAACATCAAGCCGGATATGTTCTCGTTGACAGCACTCTTCCATAGCTCCTTGGGACAGGTTGGTGCCATTGTGAGTAATAATGTTGTGTGGAAAACCAAAACGAAAGATCACTTTCTTCATAAATTGAACCGCCGTGGCCGCATCACACTTACTGACCGGCTCTGCCTCAACCCATTTTGTGAACTTGTACACTGCCACCAAAAGGTGCGTCTTTTTATCTTTGAATCCTTTGAAAGGTCCAACCATATCAAGCCCCCAGACTGCAAATGGCCAAGTAATTGGAATCATCCGCAATTCCTGAGCCGGCACGTGCGCCCGTCGTGCGAATTTTTGACACCCATCGCACCTACTGACCAGATCCTCTGCATCAGCGTGAGCCGTTAGCCAGTAAAAACCATGACGGAAAGCCTTGGCCACAAGAGACTTTGAACCGGCATGATGGCCACAATCTCCTTCATGGATCTCACGAAGAATTTCTTGACCTTCTTCAGGAGAGACACAACGTTGAAACGCTCCGGTGACACTGCGATAATACAACTCACCATTGGAAATTGTCATTAACTTGGACCACCGGGTTATCTGTCTAGCCAAGGTCTCATCCTCCAGCAACTCACCCTGCCAAATACGGCACCGTCCAATCTGGAATGACATGAAGAGCCGCCACCAATTGTGCTTCCGGGTCTGGAACAGCCAAGTCTTCCTCTGTAGGCAACTTGACAGAAGGGTTATGAAGAACATCTAAAAAAGTGTTAGGTGGCCCCAGCTTACGCTGAGATCCCAACCGGCTTAAAGCATCAGCTGCCTCGTTCTTTCTGCGGCCAATGTGCTCCACTTGATAACCCTTGAAGTGTCCAGCAACAGCGTCAACCTCACGGTGATAAGCCGCCATGAGAGGATCCTTGGAATCCCACTTGCCTGATACTTGCTGAGCCACCGAATCTGAGTCACCAAGGCACCGTACCCGGCTTAAACTCATTTCTTTAGCCATTCGAAGACCATGGAGTAAAGCCTCATATTCAGCTGTGTTGTTAGTACAAGGAAACATCAACCGCAACACATAACAAAACTTGTCACCTCGAGGGGAAGTTAAAACAACTCCAGCCCCCGAGCCCTCCAATTGCCTAGACCCATCAAAATGAATCGTCCAATATGTGTCGTCTGGCTTCTCTTTAGGTATTTGCAACTCCATCCAATCGTTAATGAAATCCACCAGTGCTTGAGATTTGATGGCTGTATGTGGCACGTACTTTAAACCATGAGACCCAAGTTCAATGGCCCACTTGGCGACTCGTCCCTTGGCTTCTCTATTTTGAATAATATCAACTAAAGGAGCAGAGCTAACCACAGTGCTAGGATGACCCTAAAAGTAATGCTTAAGCTTCCGGCTCGCCATGAACACCCCGTAAACGAGTTTCTGCCAATGTGGGTATCTCTGTTTGGACTCAATGAGTACCTCACTGACGTAGTAAACCGGCCGCTGAACCAGATATTCCTTACCAGCCTCCTTGCGTTCTACAACAATGGCCACACTCACAACACGTGTGTTAGCGGCCACATATAACAACCGTGGCTCTTTATCAACGGGAGCAGCAAGAACCGGTGACTCAGTGAGCTGTCTTTTCAGATCTTCAAAGGCAGAGTTAGCAGCATCACTCTAGACAAAATCATTTGTTTTCTTCATCATTTTATATAATGACATAGCCTTCTCACCTAGCTGGCTTATGAAACAGCTTAAAGCTGCAACACGACCTGCCAACCGCTGAACGTCATTGATGCACGCCGGCTTAGCCAAAGACGTAATCGCCTTGATTTTCTCCGGGTTAGCCTCAATGCCCCTGTTAGACACCAAGAAACCCAAAAGCTTGCCTGCTGGTTGATACGTCTCCAACGTATCTATAATTTTTGATTGCTCCATGCTATATTATCTACTGTTTTGGACATTATTGGGCTTTATTATCCACTATTATATTATTTTTGGGACTAACCTATTAACCGGAGGCCCAGCCTAGAATTGTTGTTTTTTTTTGCCTATTTTAGGGTTTCAAAGAAAAGGAATATCAAACGGAGTTCAAACGGAATGAAACCTTCGGGAACGTGATTTTCTCACCGAATATGATCCAGGAGACTTGGAACCCATGTCAAGAAACAAAGGAGGAGGCCACGAGGTAGGGGTGCGCCTACCCCCCCCAGGCGCGCCCTCCACCCTCGTGGGGCCCCTGTTGCTCCACCGACGTACTCCTTCCTCCTATATATACCTACGTACCCCCAAACGATCAGATACGGAGCCAAAACCCTAATTCCACTGCCGTAACTTCCTGTATCCACGAGATCCCATCTTGGGGCCTGTTCTGGAGCTCCGCCGGAGGGGGTATCCATCACGGAGGGCTTCTACATCAACACCATAGCCTCTCCGATGAAGTGTGAGTAGTTTACCTCAGACCTTCGGGTCCATAGTTATTAGCTAGATGGCTTCTTCTCTCTTTCTGGATCTCAATACAATGTTCTCCCCCTCTCTTGTGGAGATCTATTCGATGTAATCTTCTTTTTGCGGTGTGTTTGTTGAGACCAATGAATTATGGGTTTATGATCAAGTCTATCTATGAACAATATTTGAATCTTCTCTGAATTCTTTTATGTATGATTGGTTATGTTTGCAAGTCTCTTCGAATTATCAGTTTGGTTTGGCCTACTAGATTGATCTTTCTTGCAATGGGAGAAGTGCTTAGCTTTGGGTTCAATCTTGCGGTGTCCTTTCCCGGTGACAGCAGGGGCAACAAGGCACGTATTGTATTGTTGCCATCGAGGATAACAAGATGGTTTTTTTATCATATTGCATGAATTTATCCCTCTACATCATGTCATCTTGCTTAAGGTGTTACTTTGTTTTCATTTACTTAATACTCTAGATGCATGCTGGATAGCGGTCGATGAGTGGAGTAATAGTAGTAGATGCAGGCAGGAGTCGGTCTACTTGTCTCGGACGTGATGCCTATATAAATGATCATACCTAGATATTCTCATAACTATGCTCAATTCTGTCAATTGCTCAACAGTAATTCGTTCACCCACCGTAGAATACTTATGCTCTTGAGAGAAGCCACTAGTGAAACCTATGGCCCCCAGGTCTATCTTCATCATATTAACCTTCCAATACTTAGTTATTTCCTTTGCTTTTATTTTACTTTGCATGTTTATCATAAAAATACCAAAAATATTATCTTATCATATCTATCAGATCTCACTCTCGTAAGTGACCATGAAGGGATTGACAACCCCTTATCGTGTTGGTTGCGAGGAGTTATTTGCTTTGTGTAGGTACTAGGGGACGCGCGCGCTACCTCCTACTAGATTGATACCTTGGTTCTCAAAACTGAGGGAAATACTTACGCTACTTTGCTGCATCATCCCTTCCTCTTCGGGGAAATCCAACACAGTGCTCAAGAGGTAGCAAGAAGGATTTCTGGCGCCGTTGCTGGGGAGGTTCGTGCAAGTCAAGATTTGACTTGCAACAATGAGGCATTTCTGGCGTCTACGCAAAAGTCAACATACCAAGTAGCCATCACAATCCTTATCTCCCGTATTACATTATTTGCCATTTGCCTCTTGTTTTCCTCTCCCCCACTTCACGCTTGTCGTTTTATTCGCCTTCTCTCTCTATCCTCCCTCTCTTTCTCTATTTGCCTCTTTTTGCCCGCTTGCTTTTTGTTTGCTTGTGTGTTGGATTGCTTGCTTGTCATGATGGCTAAAGATAACACTAAATTGTGTGAATTTACCAATACCAACAACAATGATTTTATTAGCACTCCAATTGCTCCTCTTACTGATGTTGAATCTTGTCAAATTAATGCCGCTTTGCTGAATCTTGTTATGAAAGATCTGTTCTCCGGCCTTCCTAGTGAAGATGCCGCTACCCATCTAAATAGCTTTGTTGATTTGTGTGATATGCAAAAGAAGAAAGATGTGGATAACGATATTGTTAAATTGAAGCCATTTCCTTTTTCGCTTAGAGATCGTGCTAAGCTTGGTTTTCGTCTTTGCCTAAAAATAGTACTGATTCTTGGAACAAGTGCAAAGATGCTTTTATCTCTAAGTATTTTCCTCCCGCTAAGATCATCTCCCTTAGAAACGATATTATGAATTTTAAGCAACTTCATCATGAACATGTTTCACAAGCTTGGGAGAGGATGAAATTAATGATACGTAATTGCCCTACTCATGGTTTGAATTTGTGGATGATTATACAAATTTTGTATGCCGGATTGAATTTTGCTTCTAGAAATCTTTTAGATTTGGCTGCGGGGGGCACTTTTATGGAAATCACTTTAGGAGAAGCTACTAAACTCCTAGATAATATTATGGTTAATTATTCTCAATGGCATACTGAAAGATCTACTAATAAAAAGGTGCATGTGATAGAAGAAATTAATGTTTTGAGTGGAAAGATGGATGAACTTATGAAATTATTTGCTAGTAAGAGTGTTTCTTCTGATCCTAATGATATGCCCTTGTCTACTTTGATTCAGAATAATAATGAATCTATGTATGTGAATTTTGTTTGTAGGAATAATTTTGGTAACAACGCGTATAGAGGAAATTTTAATCCTAGGCCTTATCCTAGTAATCCCTCTAATAATTATGGTAATTCCTACAACAATTCTTATGGAAATTATAATAAGATGCCCTCTGATTTTGAATCTAATATTAAATAATTTATTACTTCGCAAAAGAATTTCAGTGCTTTGATTGAAGAAAAATTGCTTAAGATTGATGATTTGGCAAGGAACGTTGATATAATTTCTCTTGATGTTGATTCTTTGAAACTTAGATCTATTCCACCTAAGCATGATATCAATGAGTCTCTTAAAGCCATGAGAATTTCCATTGATGAGTGCAAAGAAAGAACCGCTAGGATGCGTGCTAAGAAAGATGCCTTTATAAGAGCGTGTTCTTCTAGTTCCTATCAAAATAAAGATGAAGATCTGAAAGTTATTGATGTGTCCCTTATTAAATCTTTGTTTTGCAATATGAATCTCAATAATGATGGGACTGAATATGATCCACCTTTACCTAGAAGGCGTTCCAAAAATTCGGAGTTTTTAGATCTTGATGCTAAAATTGATGAAAGTGGGATTGAAGAAATTAAAACCCTAGATGTTGCTAAACCCACTATTTTGGATTTCAAGGAATTTAATTATGAAAATTGTTCTTTGATTGATTGTATTTCCTTGTTGCAATTCGTGTTAAATTCTCCTCATGCTTATAGTCAAAATAAAGAATTTACTAAACATATCGTTGATGCCTTGATGCAATCTTATGAAGAAAAACTCGAATTGGAAGTGTCTATCCCTAGAAAACTTTATGATGAGTGGGAACCAACTATTAAAATTAAGATTAAAGATCATGAGTTCTATGCTTTATGTGATTTGGGTGCTAGTGTTTCCATGATTCTAAAGACTTTGTGTGATTTGTTAGGTTTCCGTGATTTTGATGATTGCTCTCTAAACTTGCACCTTGCGGATTCCACTATTAAGAAACGTATGGGAAGAATTAATGATGTTCTTATTGTTGCAAATAGGAATTATGTGTCCGTAGATTTTATCGTTCTTGACATAGATTGCAATCCTTCATGTCCTATTATTCTTGGTAGACCTTTCCTTAGAACGATTGGTGCAATTATTGATATGAAGGAAGGAAATATTAGATTCAAATTTCCTTATGAATCTATTATGAGAGCCACTTATGGATTGAAGGAAATATGCCCTAGAGGCAATAATAAAGTTATTATCTATTTCCTTATTTCATGATAAATGTTTATTATTCATGCTAGAATTGTATTAACCGGAAACATAATACATGTCTGAATACATAGACAAACAGAGTGTCACTAGTATGCCTCTACTTGACTAGCTCATTGATCAAAGACGGTTAAGTTTCCTAACCATAGACATGAGTTGTCATTTGATTAACGGGATCACATCATTAGGAGAATGATGTGATTGAGTTGACCCATTCCGTTAGCTTAGCACGTGATCGTTTAGTTTTGTTGCTATTGCTTTCTTCATGACTTATACATGTTCCTATGACTATGAGATTATGCAACTCCCATTTACCGAAGGAACACTTTGTGTGCTACCAAACGTCACAACGTAACTGGGTGATTATAAAGGTGCTCTACAGGTGTCTCCAAAGGTACTTGTTGGGTTGGCGTATTTCGAGATTAGGATTTGTCACTCCGATTGTTGGAGAGGTATCTCTGGGCCCACTCGGTAATGCACATCACTATAAGCCTTGCAAGCATTGCAACTAATGAGTTAGTTGCGGGATGATTTATTACGGAACGAGTAAAGAGACTTGCCGGTAACGATATTGAACTAGGTATTGAGATACCGACGATCGAATCTCGGGCAAGTAACATACCGATGACAAAGGGAACAACGTATGTTGTTATGCGGTCTGACCGATAAAGATCTTCGTAGAATATGTAGGAGCCAATATGGGCATCCAGGTCCCGCTATTCATTATTGACAAGAGAGGTGTCTCGGTCATGTCTACATAGTTCTCGAACCCGTAGAGTCTGCACGCCTAACGTTCGTTGACGATATAGTACTATGAGTTATGTATGTTGGTGACCGAATGTTCTTCGGAGTTTTGGATGAGATCACAGATATGACAAGGAACTCCGGAATGGTCCAGAAGTAAAGATTGATATGTGGATAGTAGTGTTTGATCTCCGGAAGGGTTCCGGAATTCACCGGAAGGGGTTCCGGATGTTTCCCGAAATGTTTGGGCACGAGAACACTTTATCTGGGCCAAAGGGGAAAGCCCACGAAGCTTTTGGAAAGTGCAAAAGGAAGTTTTGCAGAGACCAGAGGCTAGACGCCAGGAACCCTGGCGTCTAGGGGGTAGACGCCGGGAACCCTGGCATCTAGCCCTGGAGTCCGAGAAGGACTCTTGCCTTTCGGGTGAAACCGACTTTGAGGAGGCTTTTACTCCAAGTTTCGACCCCAGGGCTCAACATATAAATAGAGGGGTAGGGCTAGCACCAAAGACACATCAATAAACACCAACCCGTGTGCCGGCAACCCCATCCCCTCTAGTTTATCCTCCGTCATAGTTTTCGTAGTGCTTAGGCGAAGCCCTGCGGAGATTGTTCTTCACCAACACCGTCACCACGCCGTCCTGCTGCCAGAACTCATCTACTACTTCGCCCCTCTTGCTGGATCGAGAAGGCGAGGACGTCACTGAGCCGAACATGTGCAGAACTCGGAGGTGCCGTGCTTTTGGTACTTGGATCGATCGGACGTGAAGACGTACGACTACATCAACCGTGTTGATATAATGCTTCCGCAAATGGTCTACGAGGGTACATAGACAACACTCTCCCCTCTCGTTGCTATGCATCACCGTGATCTTGCGTGTGCGTAGGAAATTTTTTGAAATTACTATGTTCCCCAACAGTTGCATCCGAGCCTAGGTTTTATGCATTGATGTTGTGCACGAGTAGAACACAAGTGAGTTGTGGGCGATATAAGTCATACTGCTTACCAGCATGTCATACTTTGGTTCGGCGGTATTGTTGGATGAAGCGGCCCGGACCGACATTACGCGTACGCTTACGCAAGACTGGTTCTACCGGCGTGCTTTCCACACAGGTGGCTGGCGGGTGTCAGTTTCTCCAACTTTAGTTGAACCGAGTGTGGCTACGCCCGGTCCTTGCGAAGGTTAAAACAGCACCAACTTGACAAACTATCGTTGTGGTTTTGATGCGTAGGTAAGAACGGTTCTTGCTTAGCCCGTAGCAGCCACGTAAAACTTGCAATAACAAAGTAGAGGACGTCTAACTTGTTTTTGCAGGGCATGTTGTGATGTGATATGGTCAAGACATGATGCTAAATTTTATTGTATGAGATGATCATGTTTTGTAACCAAGTTATCGGCAACTAGCAGGAGCCATATGGTTGTCGCTTTATTGTATGCAATGCAATTGCGCTGTAATGCTTTACTTTATCACTAAGCGGTAGCGATAGTCGTGGAAGCATAAGATTGGCAAGACGACAACGATGCTACGATGGTGATCAAGGTGTCGAACCGGTGACGATGGTGATCATGACGGTGCTTCGGAGATGGAAATCACAAGCACAGGATGATGATGGCCATATCATATCACCTATATTGATTGCATGTGATGTTTATCTTTTATGCATCTTATCTTGCTTTGTTTGACGGTAGCATTATAAGATGATCTCTCACTAAATTTCAAGATAAAAGTGATCTCCCTGAGTATGCACCGTTGCCAAAGTTCGTCGTGCCCAGACACCACGTGATGATCAGGTGTGATAAGCTCTACATCCATCTATAACGGGTGCAAGCCAGTTTTGCACACGCAGAATACTCAGGTTAAACTTGACGAGCCTAGCATATGCAGATATGGCCTCGGAACACTGAGACCGAAAGGTCGAGCGTGAATCATATAGTAGATATGATCAACATAATTATGTTCACCATTGAAAGCTATTCCATTTCACGTGATGATCGGTTATGGTTTAGTTGATTTGGATCAAGTGATCACTTAGATGATTAGAGGGATGTCTATCTAAGTGGGAGTTCTTAAGTAATATGATTAATTGAACTTTAATTTATCATGAACTTAGTCCTGGTAGTATTATCATATCTATGTTGTAGATCAATAGCTAGCGTTTACCTCCCCTGTTTTATTTTTGATATGTTCCTAGAGAAAACTAAGTTGAAAGATGTTACTAGCAATGATGTGGATTGGATCCGTGATCTGAGGTTTATCCTCATTGCTGCACAGAAGAATTATGTCCTTAATGCACCGCTAAGTGACAGACCTATTGCAGGAGCAGATGTAGACGTCATGAACGTTTGGCTAGCTCAATATGATGACTACTTGATAGTTTAGTGCATCATGCTTAAACAGCTTAGAATCGGGACTTCAAAGACGTTTTGAACGTCATGGATCATATGGATGTTCTAGGAGTTGAAGTTAATATTTCAAGAAAATACCCGAGTTGAGAGATATGAAGTCTCCAACAAGTTCTATAGCTAAAAGATGGAGGAGAATAGCTCAAGTAGTGAGCATGTGCTCAGATTGTCTGGGTACTACAATCGCTTGAATCAAGTGGGAGTTAATCTTCCAGATAAAATAGTGATTGACAGAATTCTCTAGTCACCATCACCAAGTTAGTAGAACTTCGTGATGAACTATAGTATGCAAGGGATGATGAAAATGATTCCCGAGCTTTTCATGATGATGAAATCGATGAAGGTAGAAATCAAGAAAGAACATCAAGTGTTGATGATTAACAAGACCAGTAGTTTCAAGTAAAGGCCAAAGGGAAAGAAAGGGAACTTCAAGAAGAACGGCAAGCAAGTTGCTGCTCAAGTGAAGAAGCCCAAGTCTGGTCCTAAGCCTGAGACTAAGTGCTTCTACTGCAAAGGGACTGGTCACTGGAAGCGGAACTGCCCCAAGTATTTGGCGGATAAGAAGGATGGCAAAGTGAACATAGGTATATTTGATATACATGTTATTGGTGTGTATTGTACTAGTGTTTATAGAAACCCCTCAGTATTTGATACTAGTTCAGTTGCTAAGAATATGTGACGCCCCCGATTTAATCGTACACTAATCATACACGCAAACGTGTACGATCAAGATCAGGGACTCACGGGAAGATATCACAACACAACTCTACAAATAAAATAAGTCATACAAGCATCATATTACAAGCCAGGGGCCTCGAGGGCTCGAATACAAGAGCTCGACCATAGACGAGTCAGCGGAAGCAACAATATCTGAGTACAGACATAAGTTAAACAAGTTTTCCTTAAGAAGGCTAGCACAAACTGGGATACAGATCGAAAGAGGCGCAGGCCTCCTGCCTGGGATCCTCCTAACTACTCCTGGTCGTCGTCAGCGGGCATCACGTAGTAGTAGGCACCTCCGGTTTAGGGGTCGTCGTCGACGGTGGCGTCTGGCTCCTGGGCTCCAACATCTGGTTGCGACAACCAGGTAGAAGGGATAGAGGGAAAAGAAGGAGAAAGCAACCGTGAGTACTCATCCAAAGTACTCGCAAGCAAGGAGCTACACTACATATGCATGGGTATCAAATGGAGTAAGGGTATCATATGTGGACTGAACTGCAGAATGCCAGAATAAGAGGGGGATAACTAATCCTTTCGAAGACTACGCTTCTGGCAGCCTCCATCTTGCAGCATGCAGAAGAGAGTAGACTGAAGACCTCCAAGTAGCATCGCATAGCATAATCCTAACCGATGATCCTCCCCTCGTCGCCCTGTGAGAGAGCGACCACCGGTTGTATCTGGCACTTGGAAGGGTGTGTTTTATTAAGTATCCGGTTCTAGTTGTCATAAGGTCAAGGTACAACTCCAAATCGTCCTGTTACCGAAGATCACGGCTATTCGAATAGATTAACTTCCTTGCAGGGGTGCACCACATACCCCAACATGCTCGATCCCATTTGGCCGGACACACTTTCCTGGGTCATGCCCGGCCTCGGAAGATCAACACGTCGCAGCCCCACCTAGACCAACAGAGAGGTCAGCACGCCGGTCTAAACCTAAGCGCCCAGGGGTCTGGGCCCATCGCCCTTAGCACACCTGCACGTTGCGTGGGCGGCCGGAAGCAGACCTAGCCTAGTGGCGTTCCAGTCCAATCCAGCGCGCGCCGCTCCGTCGCTGACGTCAAGAAGGCTTCGGCTGATACCACGACGCCGGGATACCCATAACTACTCCCGCGTAGATGGTTAGTGCGTATAGACCAAATGGCCAGACTCAGATCAAATACCCAGATCTCGTTAAGCGTGTTAAGTAACCGCGAACGCCGACCAGGGCCAGGCCCACCTCTCTCCTAGGTGGTCGGAACCTGCCCTGTCGCTCCGCCTCAAAGATCCACACAGAGGGCCGTTGGGACAAAGGTCCTTTCAGCCCCCAATCCGTGAATCACTCGCGGGTGCTCCACAAGCCGACCCGTCTTTAGTCACCACATGTATCATGTATAAAGCATATAGTATGTACCCGTGATCAACTCCCGAGTGATCACGGCCCGATAGTATAGCATGGCAGACGGACAAGGATGTAGGGCCACTGATGAAAATACTAGCATCCTATACTAAGCATTAGGATTGCAGGTAAAGGTAACAACAGTAGTAGCAAGGACAGGCTATGCATCAGTATAGGATTAACGGGAAACAGTAACATGCTACACTACTCTAATGCAAGCAGTATAGAGAAGAGTAGGCGATATCTGGTGATCAAAGGGGGGGCTTGCCTGGTTGCTCTGGCAAGAGAGAGGGGTCGTCAACACCGTAGTCGTACGGGGTAGCAGCGGCGTCGGTCTCGGTGTCTAGAGAGAGAAGAGGGGGAAGAAACAATAAATATAATGCAAGCATATGCATAGTGATGCATGACATGAAAAGTTACGGCGTTAGAGGTGCCCTAACGCGGTAGTAGGTGATACCGGTGAAGGGGGATAACATCCGGGAAAGTATCCCCGGTGTTTCGCGTTTTCGGACCGGTGAACCGGAGGGGGAAAGTTGCGAGTTTGATAGGTTAGGGATGCGTGGCGGACGAACGGACTGCGTATCCGAATTCGTCTCGTCGTTCTGAGCAACTTTCATGTTGAGAATATTTTAATCCGAGTTACGGATTAAAAGATATGATTTTCTAAAGATTTTATTAATTTCTGGAATTTAATTAATTAATTATTTAATTCGAAAAATGAATTTATGACGTCAGCATGATGTCATGCTGACGTCAGCAGTCAACAGGGTTGACTTGGTCAACCTGACGTGTGGGTCCAGTGGGGCCCACCTGTCATACCCTGTTTAGGCTAATCAGGTTTTAGCTAAACTAATCACAGTTTAATTAGACTAATTAGTTAATTTGATTAATCTAATTATGATTAATTAACTTAATTAATTCCTTAATTAATTATTTTTATTATTATTAATTTTAATTCCTTTTTTTTTATAAAACGTTCTGGGCCGTGGGGCCACCCGGTCAGTGACCCAGGGGGCATAACGGGCGCGCGGGCGTGCGGGCGCTGGCGCCCAGCCCGAACGGGCGCACACCCAGGGGCGGCCAGGTCCGGCGCGGCACCGGGCGAGGACGCAGCACCAGGGGGGTCGCGGGCGGCCAAGCGCGTGCTCGCGCGGCGAGGCACGGGCGAGGCTAGGAGAGCGCGGGGGCGACTGGAGGCGAGGTCAGGGGGGCCAGCGTCGGCGGTGGCGGACAGCAAGGGCAGGGGCGGCACGGCGAGCCGGGCCTGGGCTGCCGCGCGCGCAGGGCGCGAGACGTGCGCGGGGAGGAGGGGGCTTGGCCTGGCGCGCAGTCGGGCGGCCAGGGACGCGGGCGACGGCGTGGCCGACGCGGTGGTGCTCGTGCACGGCTGCGGGACGACGCGAGGAGCCGGGAGGAAGAGAGGCCGGGGGCCTCACCGTGGATCCGTAGGGTCAGGGGCAACAGGGGGGCGAGGAGGCGGGCGGAGACGACGCGGCGCAGGGGATGCGGTCCGGCGGGGTAGGGCTCCGGCGATGGCGGAGCGGTCCGGCGAGTCGAGGAGGCCCTCGAGCGGCAGCGGATGGGGCGCGGTCGTCGGGGCTCGGGGTGGCGCGGGGTCCAGCCCCCGATCCAGCTCGTGTCGAGGGGGGGCGCTGTGCGGGAGGAGTCGGAGGGCGGGCGACGGGGCGGGAGGCAGGAGGCGGGCGGCGAGGCGGCGTTCCGGCCGACGGGATCCGGGGCGACGGGGTCGGGCCCCTGTGATCGGGGGGTTCGCCCCGATCCAGATCGGGGGAGGGAGCGAGGGGGGGGCGAGCGGGGTGGGGCGAGTGGGGGGGGAGTGGGGATCGGGTGGGTTAGGGTTTGCCTGGGGGTGGGGGGATAAGGGGGGGGGGGGGTGGGCTGGCCTGGCGGCCCGTCGGCTTCCTGGGCCGAGGCCTAGATGGCCAGGGGGTTCTCTCCCTCTCTTTTATTTTTTTTTGTTTTACCTTTTGTCTTTTCTTTTTATTTATTCTTTCCTGTTCTAGTTTAGTCATACTTTATTTTAGTTTTTTTATAAAACATGACCATAGCTCCTAAAATAAGGTTTCAGAACATCCCTCTACCATAAAAAGTTTGGTGGTCAATTAAACTAGTTTAACATTTGTTTATTATTTAAAATCATTTGAATAATTATTTTGCTATGGTTTTATTCACTTTAGAGTATTTAATCATTTCATAAAAGTGTGGTTCCTCCACCATAATTGATTATGATTTAGTTGCAACAATTTGAACATTTTTGATTTGACTATTGGAAACTTTTAATGTTTGACTTCAATTGAAATTTGAATTTGGCTCGGATCTGAACTAACACGAGATTATCAACAGTAATCGTGGTGACGTGGCATCATTACCAGAGGGTTACTGTAGCTTGATTAACCGGGCGTCACAAATAGTAACTCGAAACAGGAATTGCAGAATGAACAGAGACTAGTTAAGGGTGAAGTGACGATGTGTATCGGAAATGGTTCCAAGATTGATATGATCATTATCGCACACTCCCTATACTTTCGGGATTAGTGTTAAACATAAAATAAATGTTATTTAGTGTTTGCGTTGAGCATGAATATGATTGGATCATGTTTATTGCAATACGGTTATTCATGTAAGTTAGAGAATAATTGTTGTTCTGTTTACATGAATAAAACCTTCTATGGTCATACACCAAATGAAAATGGTTTGTTGGATCTCGATCGTGGTGATACACATTTTCATAATATTGAAGCCAAAAGATGCAAAGTTAATAATGATAGTGCAACTTATTTGTGGCACTGCCATTTAGGTTATATTGGTGTAAAGCGCATGAAGAAAAACCATGCTGATGGGCTTTTGGAATCACTTGATTATGAATCAGTTGATGCTTGCGAACCATGCCTCATGGGCAAGATGACTAAGACTCTGTTCTCCGGAACAATGGAGCGAGCAACAGATTTGTTGGAAATCATACATACTGATGTATGTGCTCCGATGAATGTTGAGGCTCGCGGCAGGTATCATCATTTTCTGATCTTCACAGATGATTTGAGCAGATATGAGTATATCTACTTGATGAAACACAAGTCTGAAACATTTGAAAAGTTCAAAGAATTTCAGAGTGAAGTGGAGAATCATCGTAACAAAAATAAAAGTTTCTACGATATGATCGTAGAAGTAAAATATTTGAGTTACGAGTTTGGCCTTCAGCTAAAACAATGTGAAATAGTTTCACTACTCACGCCACCTGGAACACCACAGTGTAATGGTGTGTCCGAATGTCATAACCGTACTTTATTAGATATGGTGCGATCTATGATGTCTCTTACCGATCTACCACTATCGTTTTGGGGTTATGCATTAGAGACAACTGCATTCCCGTTAAATAGGGCACCATCTAAATCCGTTGAGACGACACCGTATGGACTATGGTTTGGCAAGAAACCTAAGCTGTCGTTTCTTAAAGTTTGGGACTGCGATGCTTATATGAAAAGGTTTCATCCTGATAAGCTCAAACCCAAATCGGAGAAATGTGTCTTCATAGGATACCCAAAGGAGACTATTGGGTACACCTTCTATCACAGATCCGAAGGCAAGACTTTTGTTGCTAAATTCGGAGTCTTTCTAGAGAAGGAGTTTCTCTCGAAAGAAGTGAGTGGGAGGAAAGTAGAACTTGATGAGGTAACTGTACCTGCTCCCTTATTGGAAAGTAGTTCATCGCAGAAATCTGTTCCTGTGACTACTACACCAATTAGTGAGGAAGCTAATGATGAAGATCATGTAACTTCGGATCAAGTTACTACCGAAACCTCGTAGGTAGACCAGAGTGAGATCCGCACCAGAGTGGTACGGTAATCCTGTTTTGAAAGTCATGTTACTTGACCATGACGAACCAACGAACTATGAGGAAGCGATGATGAGCCCAGATTCCGCGAAATGGCTTGAGGCCATGAAATCTGAGATGAGATCCATGTATGAGAACAAAGTATAGACTTTGATTAACTTGCCCATTGATCGGTGAGCCATTGAGATTAAATGGATCTTCAAGAGGAAGACGGACGCTGATAGTGGTGTTACTACCTACAAAGCTAGAATTGTCGCAAAAGGTTTTCGACAAGTTCAAGGTGTTGACTATGATGAGAGTTTCTCACTCGTATCTATGCTTAAGTCTGTCTGAATCATGTTAGCAATTGCCACATTTTATGAAATCTGGCAAATGGATAAACAAAACTACATTCCTTAATGGATTTATTAAAGAAGAGTTGTATATGATGCAGCAAGAAAGTTTTGTCAATCCTAAAGGTGCTAACAAAATATGCAAGCTCCAGCGATCCATCTATGGACTGGTGCAAGCATCTTGGAGTTGGAATATATGCTTTGATAAGTTGATCAAAGCATATAGTTTTATACAGACTTGCGGTGAAGCCTGTATTTACAAGAAAGTGAGTGGGAGCACTACAACATTTCTGATAACTATATGTGAATGACATATTGTTGATCGGAGATAATGTAGAATTATTCTGCAAAGCATAAAGAAATGTTTGAAAGGAGTTTTTCAAAGAAAGACCTCGGTGAAGCTGCTTACATATTGAGCATCAAGATCTATAGAGATAGATCAAGACGCTTGATAAGTTTTTCAATGAGTACATACCTTGACAAGATTTTGAATAGTTCAAAATGGAATAGTCAAAGAAAGAGTTATTGCCTGTGTTACAAGGTGTGAAATTGAGTAAGACTCAAAGCCCGACCACGGCAGAAGATAGAAAGAAAATGAAAGTCATTCCCTATGCCTCAGCCATAGGTTCTATAAAGTATGCCATGCTATGTACCAGACCTATTGTATACCCTGCCCTGAGTTTGGCAAGGGAGTGCAATAGTGATCTAGGAGTAGATCACTGGACATTGGTCAAAATTATCCTTACTGGAGTAAGGATATGTTTCTCGATTATGGAGGTGACAAAAGGTTCGTCGTAAAGGGTTACGACGATGCAAGTTTTGACACTGATCCAAATGACTCTAAGTCTCAATCTGGATACATATTCAAAGTGGGAGCAATTATCTAGAGTAGCTCCGTGCAGAGCATTGTTGACATAGAAATTTGCAAAATACATACGGATTTGAATGTTGCAGACCCGTTGACTAAACTTCTCTCACAAGCAAAACATGATCACACCTTAGTACTCTTTGGGTGTTAATCACATAGCGATGTGAACTAGATTATTGACTCTAGTAAACCCTTTGGGTGTTGGTCACATGACGATGTGAACTATGGGTGTTAATCACATGGTGATGTGAACTATTGATGTTAAATCACATGGCGATGTGATCTAGATTATTGACTCTAGTGCAAGTGGCAGACTGAAGGAAATATGCCCTAAAGGCAATAATAAAGTTATTATTTATTTCCTTATTTCATGATAAATTTTTATTATTCATGCTAGAATTGTATTAACCGGAAACATAATACATGTCTGAATACATAGACAAACAGAGTGTCACTAGTATGCCTCTACTTGACTAGCTCATTGATCAAAGACGGTTAAGTTTCCTAACCATAGACATGAGTTGTCATTTGATTAACGGGATCACATCATTAGGAGAATGATGTGATTGAGTTGACCCATTCCGTTAGCTTAGCACGTGATCGTTTAGTTTTGTTGCTATTGCTTTCTTCATGACTTATACATGTTCCTATGACTATGAGATTATGCAACTCCCATTTACCGAAGGAACACTTTGTGTGCCACCAAACGTCACAACGTAACTGGGTGATTATAAAGGTGCTCTACAGGTGTCTCCAAAGGTACTTGTTGGGTTGGCGTATTTCGAGATTAGGATTTGTCACTCCGATTGTCGGAGAGGTATCTCTGGGCCCACTCGGTAATGCACATCACTATAAGCCTTGCAAGCATTGCAACTAATGAGTTAGTTGCGGGATGATTTATTACGGAACGAGTAAAGAGACTTGCCGGTAACGAGATTGAACTAGGTATTGAGATACCGACGATCGAATCTCGGGCAAGTAACATACCGATGACAAAGGGAACAACGTATGTTGTTATGCGGTCTGACCGATAAAGATCTTCGTAGAATATGTAGGAGCCAATATGGGCATCCAGGTCCCGCTATTGGTTATTGACAAGAGAGGTGTCTCGGTCATGTCTACATAGTTCTCGAACCTGTAGGGTCCGCACGCTTAATGTTCGTTGACGATATAGTACTATGAGTTATGTATGTTGGTAACCGAATGTTGTTCGGAGTTTTGGATGAGATCACAGATATGACGAGGAACTCCGGAATGGTCCGGAAGTAAAGATTGATATGTGGATAGTAGTGTTTGATCTCCGGAAGGGTTCCGGAATTCACCGGAAGGGGTTCCGGATGTTTCTCGAAATGTTTGGGCACGAGAACACTTTATCTGGGCCAAAGGGGAAAGCCCACGAGGCTTTTAGATTGTGCAAAAGGAAGTTTTGCGGAGACCAGAGGCTAGATGCCAGGAACCCTGGCGTCTAGGGGGTAGACGCTGGGAACCCTGGCGTCTAGCCCTGGAGTCCGAGAAGGACTCTTGCCTTTCGGGTGAAACCGACTTTGAGGAGGCTTTTACTCCAAGTTTCGACCCCAGGGCTCAACATATAAATAGAGGGGTAGGGCTAGCACCAAAGACACATCAAGAAACACCAAGCCGTGTGCCAGCAACCCCGTCCCCTCTAGTTTATCCTCCGTCAAAGTTTTCGTAGTGCTTAGGCGAAGCCCTGCGGAGATTGTTCTTCACCAACACCGTCACCACGCCGTCGTGCTGCCGGAACTCATCTACTACTTCGCCCCTCTTGCTGGATTGAGAAGGCGAGGACGTCACCAAGCCGAACGTGTGTAGAACTCGGAGGTGCCGTGCTTTCGGTACATGGATCGGTCGGACGTGAAGACATACGACTACATCAACCGCGTTGATATAACGCTTCCGCGAACGGTCTACGAGGGTACGTAGACAACACTCTTCCCTCTCGTTGCTATGCATCACCATGATCTTGCATGTGCGTAGGAATTTTTTTGAAATTACTACGTTCCCGAATATGGATTGCCTACCAAATATGGCAATACCTAGATCTATCCTTGCTTTTTATGCTTAGGTAGGGGCATTAAACGATAACGCTTGTTGGGAGGCAACCCAATTTTATTTTTATTCCTTGCTTTTTGCTCCTGTTTAGTAATAAATAATTGACCTAGCCTCTGTTTTGGTTGTGTTTTTTGTGTTTAATTAGTGTTTGTGCCAAGTAGAACCGTTGGGAAGACTTGGGGAAAGTCTTCATATCTTGCTGTAAAAAACAGAAACTTTAGCGCTCACGAGAACTGCTACCATTTTTATTTGGAAAGTGATATTTAGTTAATTATTTTTGCAGATTATTAATAGATAAATTCCTCACGTCCAGAAATTTATTTTATAATTTTTGGGGTTCCAGATCTTGCGCTAGCTACAGATTACTACAGGCTGTTCTGTTTTTGACAGATTCTGTTTTTCGTGTGTTGTTTGCTTATTTTGATGAATATATGGCTAGTAAAATAGTTTATAAACCATAGAGGAGTTGGAATACAGTAGGTTTAACACCAACATAAATAAAGAATGAGTTCATTACAGTACCTTGAAGTGGTCTTTTGTTTTCTTTCGCTAACGGAGCTCACCAGATTTTCTACTTTAGTTTTGTGTTGTGAAGTTTTCAAGTTTTGGGTAAAGATTTGATGGATTATGGAACAAGGAGTTGAAAGAGACTAAGCTTGGGGATGACCATGTCACCCCCAAGATAATCTAAGGACATCTAAAAGCCAAAGCTTGGGGATGCCCCGGAAGGCATCCCCTCTTTCGTCTACTTCTATCGGTAATTTTACTTGGAGCTATATTTTTATTCACCACATGATATGTGTTTTGCTTGGAGCGTCTTGTATTATTTGAGTATTTATTTTTTAGTTTACCACAATCATCCTTTCTGTACACACCTTTTGAGTGAGCCATACATGATTTGGAATTTGTTAGAATACTCTATGTGCTTCGCTTATATCTTTTGAGTTATATAGTTTTGCTCTAGTACTTCACTTATATCTTTTAGAGCACGGTGGTGGATTTGTTTTATAGAAACTATTGATCTCTCATGCTTCACTTAGATTATTTTGAGAGTCTTAAATAGCATGGTAATTTTCTTAAATAATCCTAAAATGCTTGGTATTCAATAATAATAAAACTTTCTTATGAGTGTGTTGAATACTATGAGAAGTTTCATGCTTGATAATTGTTTTGAGATATGAAGATGGTGATATTAAAGTTGTGCTAGTTGAGTAGTTGTGAATTTGAGAAATACTTGTGTTAAAGTTTGTGATTCCCGTAGCATGCGCGTATGGCGAACCGTTATGTGATGAAGTCGGAGCATGATTTATTTATTTATTGATTGTCTTCCTTATGAGTGGCGGTCGGGGACGAGCGATGGTCTTTTCCTACCAATCTATCCCCCTAGGAGCATGCGCGTAATACTTTGCTTTGATAACTTGTAGATTTTTGCAATAAGTATATGAGTTCTTTATGACTAATGTTGAGTCCATGGATTATACGCACTCTCACCCTTCCACCATTGCTAGCCTCTCTAATACCGCACACCTTTCGCCGGTATCATACACCCACCATATACCTTCCTCAAACAGCCACCATACCTACCTATTATGGCATTTCCATAGCCATTCCGAGATATTTTGCCATGCAACTTTCCACCGTTCCGTTTATCATGACACACTCCATCATTGTCATATAGCTTAGCATGATCATGTAGTTGATATCGTATTTGTGGCAAAGCCACCATTCATAATTCTTTCATACATGTCACTCATGAGTCATTGCATATCCCGGTACACCGCCGGAGGCATTCATCTAGAGTCATATTTTGTTCTAAGTATCGAGTTGTAATTGTTGAGTTGTAAGAAAATAAAAGTGTGATGATCATCATTATTAGAGCATTGTCCCAGTGAGGAAAGGATGATGGAGACTATGATTCCCCCACAACTCAGGATGAGACTCCGGACGAAAAAAAAGAAAAGAGGCCATAAAAAAGAGAAAAGGCCCAAATGAAAAAAATGAGAGAAAAAGAGAGAAGGGACAATGCTACTATCCTTTTACCACACTTGTGCTTCAAAGTAGCACCATGATATTCATAGTAGAGAGTCTCTCATTTCGTCACTTTCATATACTAGTGGGAATTTTTCATTATAGAACTTGGCTTGTATATTCCAATGATGGGGTTCCTCAAATTGCCCTAGGTATTCGTGAGCAAGCAAGTTGGATGCACACCCACTTAGTTTATTTTGTTGAGCTTTCATATACTTATAGCTCTAGTGCATCCGTTGCATGGCAATCCCTACTCACTCACATTGATATCTATTGATGGGCATCTCCATAGCCCGTTGATACGCCTAGTTGATGTGAGACTATATTCTCCCTTTTTGTCTTCTCCACAACCACCATTCTATTCCACCTATAGTGCTATATCCATGGCTCATGCTCATGTATTGCATGAAGATTGAAAAAGTTTTCAGAATGTCAAAAGTATGAAACAATTGCTTGGCTTGTCATTGAGGTTGTGCATGATTTAAATACTTTGTGTGGTGAAGATAGAGCATAGCCAGACTATATGATTTTGTAGGGATAACTTTCTTTGGCCATGTTATTTTGAGAAGACATGATTGCTTTGTTGGTATGCTTGAAGTATTATTATTTTTATGTCAATATGAACTTTTATCTTGAATCTTTCGGATCTGAATATTCATACCCCAATTAAGAAGAATTACATTAAAATTATGCCAAGTAGCATTCCACATCAAAAATTCTGTTTTTATCATTTACCTACTCGAGGACGAGCAGGAATTGAGCTTGGGGATGCTTGATACATCTCCAACGTATCTATAATTTTTGATTGCTCCATGCTATATTATCTACTGTTTTGGACATTATTGGGCTTTATTATCCACTTTTATATTATTTTTGGGACTAACCTATTAACCGGAGGCCCAGCCCAGAACTGCTGTTTTTTTGCCTATTTTAGGGTTTCGAAGAAAAGGAATATCAAACGGAGTCCAAACGGAATGAAACCTTCCAGGACGTGATTTTCTCACCGAATATGATCCAGGAGACTTGGACCCCACATCCAGAAACAAAGGAGGAGGCCACGAGGTAGGGGGCGCACCTACCCCCCAGGCGCGCCCTCCACCCTCGTGGCCCCCTGTTGCTCCACCGACGTACTCCTCTCTCCTATATATACTACGTACCCCCAAACGATCAGATACGGAGCCAAAACCCTAATTCCACCGCCGTAACTTCCTGTATCCACGAGATCCCATCTTAGGGCCTGTTCCGGAGCTCCGCCGGAGGGGGTATCCATCACGGAGGGCTTCTACATCAACACCATAGCCTCTCCGATGAAGTGTGAGTAGTTTACCTCAGACCTTCGGGTCCATAGTTATTAGCTAGATGGCTTCTTCTCTCTTTTTGGATCTCAATACAATGTTCTCCCCCTCTCTTGTGGAGATCTATTCGATGTAATCTTCTTTTTGCGGTGTGTTTGTTGAGACCGATGAATTCTGGGTTTATGATCAAGTCTATCTATGAACAATATTTGAATCTTCTCTGGATTCTTTTATGTATGATTGGTTATCTTTGCAAGTCTCTCCGAATTATCAGTTTGGTTTGGCCTACTAGATTGATCTGTCTTGCAATGGGAGAAGTGCTTAGCTTTGGGTTCAATCTTGCGGTGTCCTTTCCCAGTGACAGTAGGGGCAGCAAGGCATGTATTGTATTGTTGCCATTGAGGATAACAAGATGGGTTTTTTTTATCATATTGCATGAATTTGTCCCTCTACATCATGTCATCTTGCTTAAGGCGTTACTCTGTTTTCATTAACTTAATACTCTAGATGCATGCTGGATAGCGGTCGATGAGTGGAGTAATAGTAGTAGATGCAGGCAGGAGTCGGTCTACTTGTCTCGGACGTGATGCCTATTTACATGATCATACCTAGATATTCTCATAACTATGCTCAATTCTGTCAATTGCTCAACAGTAATTCGTTCACCCACCGTAGAATACTTATGCTCTTGAGAGAAGCCACTAGTGAAACCTATGGCCCCCGGGTCTATCTTCATCGTATTAATCTTCCAATACTTAGTAATTTCCTTTGCTTTTATTTTACTTTGCATCTTTATCATAAAAATACCAAAAAAATTATCTTATCATATCTATCAGATCTCACTCTCGTAAGTGATCGTGAAGGGATTGACAACCCCTTATCGCGTTGGTTGCGAGGAGTTATTTGCTTTGTGCAGGTACTAGGGGACGCGCGCGCAACCTCCTACTGGATTGATACCTTGGTTCTCAAAACTGAGGGAAATACTTACGCTACTTTGCTGCATCATCCCTTCCTCTTCGGGGAAATCCAACACAGTGCTCAAGAGGTAGCACTAGTACTCCAAAAAGGCACTTGGCCGGGTTGAGCATCATCTTGTAAACGCGGAGGTTATCAAATGTTTCCTTCAGATCATCTCCCAAGGTTTCTTTCTCTCTAGATTTCACCACTATATCTTCCACATAAGCATGAACATTACGCCCAATCTGATTATGAAGACAATTCTGTACACACCGCTGATAAGTCGCCTGGGCACTCTTAAGCCCAAAAGGCATGGACACATAGCAGAAGGCTCCAAACGGTGTAATGAAAGCCGTCTTCTCCTGGTCCTTAACTGCCATCTAGATCTGATGATAGCCAGAATAAGCGTCCAAAAAACTCAAATGCTCACAACCCGCTGTAACATTAATGATTTGATCAATATGAGGGTGAGCAAAAGGATTAGCCGGACAAGCCTTGTTTAAATCTGTGTAATCCACACACATACGCCAGGTGTCGTTCTTTTTTAGCACAAGCACCGGGTTAGCCAACCACTCAGGTGAAAAACTTCAACAATAAACCCGATGGCCAAGAGCCAGGCCACCTCCTCACCGATAACCTTGCGCCTTTCCTCGTTGAACCGCCGAAGAAACTGCCTGACCGGCTTAAACTTTGGATTAATATTGAGAGTGTGCTCAACAAGTTCTCTCGGTACACCCAGCATGTCAGAACGCTTCCATGCAAAAATGTCCCAATTCTCACGGATGAACCCGATGAACGCGCCTTCCTATTTGGGATCCAAATTAGCACTGATAATAAATTTTTTGGATGAGTCGCCAGGCAAAAAATCAATCATCTTGGTATCATCAGCTGACTTAAACTTCGTTGTTGGCTTCGTAGTTGGCTTCTTCAAAGATGTCATGTCTACCGGGTCAAAATTATCTTTGTAGAATTTTAACTCCTCCGTCGCGCAGACAGATTCTGCGTAAGCAGCATCGCCTTCCTCACACTCCAAGGCTATTTTCCGGCTTCCATGTACTATGATAGTACCTTTATAACCCGGCACCTTGAGCTGCAGATACACATAACATGGATGCGCCATGAACTTTGCATAAACCGGCCGTCCAAACAGGGCGTGATATGGGCTCTTGATTTTAACCACCTCAAAGGTTAATTTCTCAGCCCTGGAATCATGTTCATCTCCAAAAGCTACCTCCAGCTCAATCTTACCCACTGGATATGCCGACTTACCAGGCACCACTCCATGAAAAACAGTGTTGGACGTCTTAAGACTTTTGCCAGTCAACCCCACGCGACGGAATGTCTCATAGTAGAGGATGTTGATGCTACTGCCTCCGTCCATGAGCACTTTGGTGAATTTATATCCACCAACCTGAGGCGCCACCACCAAAGCCAGGTGACCCGGATTGTCAACCCGGGGCGGGTGATCCTCCCTACTCCATAGAATAGGTTGCTCAGACCATCTCAAATAACGAGGAACCGCCGGCTCAACAACGTTGACTGCTCTCTTGTGAAGTTTCTGGTCCCTTTTGCATAAGCTGGTGGTGAACACATGATACTGCCCACTACTTAGCTACTTTGGGTTACTCTGAAACCCGGATTGGTGTTGCTGCTGACCTCCTTGGCCAGATTGCTAATTATAACCACCTTGGTTACCTTGAGGGCCCTGGCCATGAAAACCGCCACCGCCTGAATTGCCGCCCGGGCCATGAAAGCCGCCACCGCCTGAGCCGCTACCAGGTCCATGATTACCGTCGAACATGTTGGAATTCTCGGAAGCCTTCATGATCATATAGTCTTTCCATAGATGGGTGGTCGGCTTCTCCCGGGTGCCGTGTCTTGGATAGGGTTCATTTAGCAACTGCTCGAGGGTGGGACCTGACCCGCCTGACCGAGGAGGTGGCCTCCCCTTACACCGTTGATTGTTGTAATGTGCTTTGGTGTTAGCCACAAACTCCAGACTGCCGCCAGCCTTACGTTTATTATTACCTCCTTGATTTGGCGGGTTATGCTGGTGACCTTTGCCGTTGTCGTTCTTCTTTCCCTTCCCTGTCTTCTCTTCGTCAGACACAGGATCTTTGGTACTATCAGAGTCGGCGTATTTGACCAGAGCCGCCATCAGCTGGCCCATGTAATTGCAATCACGCTTGAGCCGCCCCAGCTTCTGTTTCAGAGGTTCAAAACGGCAATTTTTCTCCAACATTAAGATCGCGGAGCCGGCATCCATCTTATCAGATGAATGTATTATTTCCTTCACCCGGCGCACCCAATGGGTCGTGGATTCACCTTCCTATTGCTTGCAGTTAGTCAAGTCCACAATCGACATGGGCTGCTTGCATGTATCTTTGAAGTTCTGAATAGACCGGGCCTTTAACTCGGCCCATGAGCCGATGGAATTGGGTGGCAACCCCTTCAACCAAGTGCGAGCTGTTCCATCCAACATCATGGTGAAGTACTTGGCCATCGCTGCATCACTGACCTCCAGCAATTCCATGGCCATCTCATAACTTTCAATCCATGCCCCGGGTTGTAAGTCAGCTGTGTAATTAGGCACCTTCCAAGGCCCCTTGAAATCCTTTGGCAAACGCTCATTACGTAGAGCTGGCACCAAGCAAGGGACACCTCCTGTCCGTGTGCCCACACCTGCTTCAACAGAGGTCGTCGGATAAACCGGAAAAGCTTGATGAGCCGCCTGCTCAGCTGCCTATTGAACCTCCCGCTCGGCCTCTTGGCAGATCCTATCCTGGTCAACCAAGTTAAAAGCTCCATCACACGCCGGGTCATGCCTGTGTGGCTGGTCACGGCGCTGGGCGTTGCTTGACATGGCCGCTGAATCCATATGCCTGCTGTAGCTCGGGCTCCGGCTGGGGCGAGGGGTTGAATGAATCCTGTCCCGACTATAAGAGTATGACTCCTGTTGTGCCAGGGCTGTCTGAAGAAGTTCTCTGACCCTTCGCGTTTCGATCGCCGTCGGAGAGTCATCTTCCATGGGGAGAGCCGCCAAACGTGCCGATGCAGCGGTTAGATTCTCCAGAGGGCCAGGAAAATGACCCGGTGGCGTTGGTGCATAACGAGGCGGAGAAGTATTCACACGAGGGGGTTCCATAGCCCGTGGCTGACCCGGCGCCCCAGCCCTGGGTGTTGTATTCCGATTTGCCTCCGGCGGGTTACTGGGACCAGCTCCGGGTGTGTGGAAGAGGTTCCTAGGATCGTAAGTCAGAGGCAGTCGTGATTGAGCCTTCTGGTGCCTTCTCCTCATGACCTCGTTTGATGCATTCAGATCCATCGTGAGCCGAAAAGCCTCTGATTGAAGTTGTTGAGCCCGGGCGTCCAAAACCGTCCGCTCCGCTGCCATCCTGACATCCTCCGCCGCCAAGTTTTCCTTGGCTTGTGCTACCTCCTCACGTAGTCGTGCCACCTCTGCATCATGCTGAGCCTTATCCGCCGGTTCAACCACGGCGGTCAACAGGGCCGTCATCCTATCCATGAGATCCATCAGCACCTGAGCCGGCGAGAGCGCAGGGTCTCCTGACCCGGCCGCTGCCGACCCGGTGGTTATTGCTGCCGCAGCCGTAGAGTTTTGAGCGGGCTGCGTACCAGTCACGAAGACCCCCGCTTTGTTCGGCGGCTCAAAGGGGTCCGAAATACTGCTGCCATCGGAACAGCCCCCAAGCCTGCCATCTTGCAGTTGACACAATGAATCTGTCTCTCCTGTGGACGACTCACCGTCGGAGTAGACAGCCATCTCACCACCGTCCACCGATCCTTCAGAAAACTCCCCTCCATGGATGCAACCCACGAAGGCACGCTAAACGGCGGGATGAATCTGGGCGGATCTCGCGCACTGAGCCGTCTCGATGAGGTCGGTGCAGATGTCCGACTCAGGGCCCGGCTCGCCGATCTGGCCGATGAAGACATGGATTCCGCCGAAGGGGACCCGGTACACATACTCAATTGAGCCGGCGTCGGGGCCCAGCCTGCATCGTCGATGTAGAGCTTGCCATGACGACTCTTGGTCATCCGGCCCATAGCGTATCCCTTGAGCCCTTCGAAGCTACCCTTCAAGAGCTCAAATCCACCGTGCGTTGGCCCCACGGTGGGCGCCAACTGTCGTGAAATTGTCACGGCAGATGTCCTAGTGAAAGGACTTAGTCATGGAGCCATCACAGCTAGGAAGCTTAAAGGGGTTAATCGGGACAAAGGACACGAGAGGTTTATACTGGTTCGGCCCCTTACGAGGAAGGTAAAGCCTAGTCCAGTTGTTGTCGTATTGCTAGGTTTCGATGAACAAGGAGCGAAAACACGCTAGCTTGGCCCTCGATATGTTTCTTCTCCTAAGCCGCCGCCGGGTCGTCCCCTTATATACACAGGTTGACGCCCTGTGGCCTACAGAGTCCCGGCCGGCTCATAGAACATGTCCGGCTCGGTGACATCTTTTACATGCCTTACTTTACAAGTCTTATTCATACATGGCGGTTTACACTTACGGGCCTTAAGCCGCCTCTGGGCTTGGGCCTACTACAAGCCTTATCGTAAACTGTCACCTTGTATACTCTTCGGGCTTCTTTTAAGTAACCCTCCATTGTAATTAACCCGGCCCCTCCTGGGCGGGTCATGCCTGGTAGTCATATCCCCAACAAGTAACTTGCTTGCCGTTCTTCTTGAAGTTCCCCTTCTTCCCTTTGCCCTTCTTCTTGAAACTGGTGGTCTTGTTGACCATCAACACTTGATGCTCTTTCTTGATTTCTACCTCTGCAACCTTTAGCATCGCGAAGAGCTCGGGAATTGTCTAATCCATCCCTTGCATATTATAGTTCATCATGAAGCTTTAGTAGCTTGGTGGCAGTGATTGAAGAACTCTGTCAATGACACTATCAACTGGAAGATTAACTCCCAGCTGAGTCAAGTGATTGTGGTACCCAGACATTCTGAGTATGTGCTCACTGATAGAACTATTCTCCTCCATTTTGCAGCTGTAGAACTTATTGGAGACTTCATATCTCTCAATCCGGGCATTTGCTTGAAATATTAACTTCAACTCCTGGAACATCTCATATGCTCCATGACGTTCAAAACGTCGTTGAAGTCCCGGTTCTAAGCCGTAAAGCATGGCACACTGAACTATCGAGTAGTCATCAGCTTTGCTCTGCCAGGTGTTCATAACATCTGGAGTTGCTCCTGGAGCGGGTTTGGCACCTAGCGGAGCTTCCAGGACGTAATTCTTCTGTGCAGCAATGAGGATAATCCTCAAGTGATGGACCCGGTCCGTGTAGTTGCTACCATCATCTTTCAACTTAGCTTTCTCTAGGAACGCATTAAAATTCAACAGAACAACATCACAGGCCATTTATCTACAACAACATAGACATGCAAAATACTATCAGGTACTAATTTCATGATAAATTAAAGTTCAATTAATCATATTACTTAAGAACTCCCACTTAGATAGACATCCCTCTAATCATCTAAGTGATCATGTGATCCATATCAACTAAACCATGTCCGATCATCACGTAAGATGGAGTAGTTTTCAATGGTGAACATCACTATGTTGATCATATCTACTATATGATTCACGCTTGACCTTTCGGTTTTAGTGTTCCGAGGCCATATCTGCATATGCTAGGCTCGTCAAGTTTAACCCGAGTATTCTGCTTGTGCAAAACTGGCTTGCACCTGTTGTATGTGAACGTAGAGCTTATCACACCTGATCATCACGTGGTGTCTCGGCATGACGAACTGTAGCAACGGTGCATACTCAAGGAGAACACTTATACCTTGAAATTTAGTGAGAGATCATCTTATAATGCTATCGACGTACTAAGAAAAATAAGATGCATAAAGGATAAACATCACATGCAATCAATATAAGTGATATGATATGGCCATCATCATCTTGTGCCTTTGATCACCATCTCCAAAGCACCGTCATGATCACCATCGTCACCGTCTTGACACCTTGATCTCCATCGTAGCATCGTTGTCGTCTCGCCAACTATTGCTTCCATGACTATTGCTACCGCTTAGTGATAAAGTAAAGCAATTGCATGGCGGTTGCATTTCATACAATAAAGCGACAACCATATGGCTCCTGCTAGTTGCCGATAACCGTGTTACGAAACATGATCATCTCATACAACAATTTATATAATCACGTCTAGACCATATCACATCACAACATGCCCTGCAAAAACAAGTTAGACGTCCTCTACTTTGTTGTTGCAAGTTTTACGTGGCTGCTACGGGCTTAGCAAGAACCGTTCTTACCTACGCATCAAAAACCACAACACGGTATAGTGATTGTTTTTTATCTTCATAAAGAACCTTGTTAATTGAATCCGATTCAACTAAAGTTGGAGAAACTGACACCCACCAGCCACCTGTGTGCAAAGCACGTCGGTAGAACCAGTCTCATGAACGCGGTCATGTAATGTCGCTCCGGGCCGCTTCATCCAACAATACCGCCGAATCAAGAAACAACTAGCGGAAAGCAATATGTATATACCCACACCCACAACTCCTTTGTGTTCTACTCGTGCATATAACATCTACGCATAGACCCGGCTCGGATGCCACTGATGGGGAACGCAGCATTTCAAAAAAAATTCCTACGATCACGCAAGATCTATCTAGGAGATGCATAGCAATGAGAGGAGGGAGTGTGTCTACATACCCCCGTAGACCGAAAGCGGAAGCGCTTATCAACGCAGTTGATGTAGTCGTACACCTTCAAAATCCGTCCCGATCAAGTATCGAACGTACGGCACCTCCGCATTCAGCACACATTCAGCCCGATGACGTCCTCGCCTTCTTGATCTAGCAAGAGGGCCAAGTAGTAGATGAGGTCCGGCAGCATGACAGCATGGTGACGGTGTTGGTGAAGAACAATCTCCGCAGGGCTTCGCCTAAGCACTACCAAAACTATGACGGAGGATAAACTAGAGGGGACGGGGTTGCCGCCACACGGCTTGGTGTTTCTTGATGTGTCTTGGGTGCTATCCCTACCCCTCTATTTATATGTTGAGCCTTGGGGTCGAAACTTGGAGTAAAAGCCAACACAAAGTCGGTTTCACCCGAAAGGCAAGAGTCCTTCTCGGACTCCAGGACCAGACACCAGGGTTCCTGGCGTCTGGACCCAGGTGCCAGGGACCCTGGCGTCTGGCCCCTAGACTCTGCAAAACTTCCTTTTGCGCTTTCCAAAAACCTTGTGGGCTATCCCCTTTGGCCCAAATAAAGTGTTCTCATACCCAAACATTTCGAGAAACATCCGGAACCCCTTCCGGTGAATTCCGAAACCCTTCCAGAGACCAAACACTATTATCCCATATATCAATCTTTATATCCGGACCATTCCGGGGTTCCTCTTCATGTCCGTGATCTCATCCGGGACTCCGAACAACATTCGGTCACCAACATACATAACTCATATAATAATATATCGTCAACGAACGTTAAGCACGGACCCTACGGATTTGAGAACTATGTAGACATGACTGAGACATCTCTCTGGTCAATAACCAATAGCGGAACCTGGATGCCCATATTGGCTCCTACATATTCTACGAAGATATTTATCGGTCGAACCGCATAACAACATGCGTTGTTCCCTTTGTCATCAATATGTTACTTGCCCGAGATTCGATCGTCGGTATCATCATACCTATTTCAATCTCGTTACCGACAAGTCTCTTTACTCGTTTCGTACTGCAACATCCCGCAATTACTTATTAGTCACATTGCTTGCAAGGCTTATAGTGATGTGTATTACCGAGAGGGCCCAGAGATACCTCTCCGACTATCGGAGTGACAAATCCTAATCTTGATCTATGCCAACTCAACAAACACCATCGGAGACACCTGTGGAGCATCTTTATAATCACCTAGTTACATTGTGATGTTTGATAGCACACTAAGTGTTCCTCCGGTATTCGGGAGTTGCATAATCTCATAGTCATAGGAACATGTATAAGTTATGCAGAAAGCAATAGCAATAAACTAAACGATCATAGTGCTAAGCTAATGGATGGGTCAAGTCAATCACATCATTCTCTAATGATGTGATCCCGTTCATCAAATGACAACTCATGTCTATGGCTAGGAAACTTAACCATCTTTGATTAACGAGCTAGTCAAGTAGAGGCATACTAGTGACACTCTGTTTGTCTATGTATTCACACATATACTAAGTTTCCGGTTAATACAATTCTAGCATGAATAATAAACATTTATCATGATATAAGGAAATATAAATAACAACTTTATTATTGCCTCTAGGGCATATTTCCTTCATGCAGGAAGGTATGGTGGACGAGTGTGCGGTGCTGTTCACTTATTCATTTTGGGGTATATAATTTCAGCCTGGATTGCTACTGGTATTTCGCTATTCTTGAGGTTCAGGTTCGCAAAATAGTTAATTGAAATGAACCGTATGCCCTGCATCGCACACACAACTAAAATTTGAACTGTGTTTGATGCATCTGTCATCGCAAATGTTTTGCACCTTTTTTATGGTTTTTACACCACCATTTGCGATTATTGCATCGCACACAGTTTCGTCGAAGGGTCTCTGGTCGTAGTGTCGCGTTAGCAGCATCCTACAGTGGTGATGGGTCGATCATTATGAGAAAGCCGAGCATAAAAATTCTGTATAATAATTTCTCTTGAGAGCTCATGATTGGGGCATGAATATAACATTGATTTAAGCCTCCCCCAAGCTAGAGCAATACTTTCTCCTTCACGGGGCTATATATATAAAATTTCGATCACGATGAACTATATGAAGGAAATATGCCCTAGAGTCAATAATAAAGTTATTATTTATTTCCTTATATCATGATAAATGTTTACTATTCATGCTAGAACTATATTAACCGGAAACATATTACATGTGTGAATACATAGACAAAATGAGTGTCACTAGTATGCCTCTACTTGACTAGCTCGTTGATCAAAGATGGTTATGTTTCCTAACCATAGACATGAGTTGTCATTTGATTAACGGGGTCACATCATTAGGAGAATGATGTGATTGACATAACCCATTCTGTTAGCTTAGCACTTGATCGTTTAGTTTGTAGCTATTGCTTTCTTGATAACTTATACATGTTCCTATGACTATGAGATTATGCAACTTCCGTTTACCGGAGGAACACTTTGTGTGCTATCAAACATCACAACGTAACTGGGTGATTATAAAGGTGCTCTACAGGTGTCTCCGAGGTACTTGTTGGGTTGGCGTATTTCGAGATTAGGATTTGTCACTCCGATTGTCGGAGAGGTATCTATGGGCCCTCTCGGTAATGCACATCACTTAAGCCTTGCAAGCATTGTAACTAATGAGTTAGTTGTGGGATGATGTATCACGGAACAAGTAAAGAGACTTGCCGGTAAGAAGATTGAACTAGGTATTGAGATACCGACGATCGAATCTCGGGCAAGTAACATACCGATGACAAAGGGAACAACGTATGTTGTTATGCGGTCTAACCGATAAAGATCTTCATAGAATATGTAGGAGCCAATATGAGCATCCAGGTTCCGCTATTGGTTATTGACCGGAGACGTGTCTCAGTCATGTCTACATAGTTCTCGAACCCGTAGGGTCCGCACGCTTAAAGTTTCGATGACGGTTATATTATGAGTTTATATGATTTGATGTACCGAAGGTTGTTCGGAGTCCCGAATGTGATCTCGGACATGACGAGGAGTCTCAAAATGGTCGAGACATGAAGACTGATATATTGGAAGCCTATGTTTGGATATCGGAAGTGTTCCGGATGAAATCGGGATTTTACCGGAGTACCGGGAGGTTACCGGAACCCCCCGGGAGGTAAATGGGCCTTAGTGGGCCTTTACGGAGAAGAGGAGAGGCGGCCAGGGCTGGGCCGCACGCCCCTCCCCCCTAGTCCGAATAGGACAAGGAGAGGGGGCGGTGCCCCCCCTTCCTTCTTTCCCTCCTCTTTCCCCCTCCCGAATCATATTCCAACTAGGAAAGGGGGGAGTCCTACTCCCGGTGGGAGTAGGACTCCTCCTGGCACACCCTCTCCCTGACCGGCCACACCCCCCTTGCTCCTTTATATACGGGGGCAGGGGGGCACCCCATAGACACAACAATTGATCGTTTGATCTTTTAGCCGTGTGCGGTGCCCCCCTCCACCATAGTCCACCTCGATATTGTTGTAGCGGTGCTTAGGCGAAGCCCTGCGTCGGTAGAACATCAACATCGTCACCACGCCATCATGCTGACGAAACTCTCCCTCAACACTCAGCTAGATCGGAGTTTGAGGGACGTCATCGGGCTGAACATGTGCTGAACTCGGAGGTGCCGTACGTTCGGTACTTGATCGGTCGGATCGTGAAGACGTACGACTACATCAACCACGTTGTGCTAACGCTTCCGCTTTCGGTCTACGAGGGTACGTGGACAACACTCTCCCCTCTCGTTGTTGTGCATCACCATGATCTTGCGTGTGCGTAGGAATTTTTTTGAAATTACTACGTTCCCCAACACTATATGCATAGGATAAAACTTTTGGTGAAATTCCAATTTCAATCGATTCCAATCCCATGCTCTAGTATCATCACATATCATATACCATGTAAATGCTCCCCCCAAAGATAAAGGAAAAACCTTCTTCTTAACTTCATCTCTTGGTAAACCTGCAAGCTTAAACAATCCACAAATTTTGTCCACATATATCAAATGCATATCAGGATGTTTCGTTCCATCTCCTGCATTAGGGTTAGCTAGCAGTTTCTCTATCATACCCGAAGGAATTTCATAACCAATATTTTCAGTAGGTGCAGTAGGTTGAGGAAAAACTCTTTGTGGTTCTGGTAGGGGTGAAGATACCCTGAACAAACCCCTCAAAGGATTGTTTTCCATAGTAGCGAGTAACAGTAAATTTCAGCACGTAATATAAATTTTTCCTTACAAATTTCCACTTACCAAGAGCGCTTCACTCCCCGGAAAACGGCGCCAAAAAAGAGTCTTGATGACCCACAAGTATAGGGGATCAATCATAGTCCTTTCGATAAGTTAGAGTGTCAAACCCAACGAGGAGCGGAAGGAAATGACAAGCGGTTTTCAGCAAGGTAATTTCTGCAAGCACTGAAATTGTCGGTAACAGGTAGTTTGATAGCAAGATAACTTGTAACAAGTAACAAGTGGCAATAGTAAAAATAGGTGCAGCAAGGTAGCCCAATCCTTTTTGTGGCAAAGTACAAGCCAAACAATCTCTTATAGTAAGCAAATCGTTCTTGAGGGCACACGAGAATTTCATCTAGTCACTTTCATCATGTTGGTTTGATTCACGTTTGCTACTTTGATAATTTGATATGTGGGTTGACCGATGCTTGGGTGCTGTTCTTACGTGAACAAGCCTCCCACTTATGACTAACTCCTCTCGCAAGCATCCGCAACTACGAAAAAAGAATTAAGATAGAAACTAACCATATCATTAAACATATGATCCAAATCAACCCCTTACGAAATAGCGCATAAACTAGGGTTTAAGTTTCTATCACTCTAGCAACCCATCATATAATAACTACTCCATAATGCATTCCCTTAGGCCCGAAGATGGCGAAGTGTCATGTAGTCGACGTTCACATAACACCACTAAGGGAATCACAACATACATATCATCAAAATATCGAACGAATACCAAATTCACATGATTACTTATGATGAGACTTCTCCCATGTCCTCAAGAACAAAATTAACTACTCACAAATAATATTCATGCCCAAGATCACAGGAGTAATAAATATCATAATGGATCTGAACGTATAATCTTCCATCAAATAAACCAACTAGCATCAACTACAAGATGTAATCAACACTACTAGTCACCCACAACTACCAATCTAAGGTTTTGGCACAAGATTGAACACAAGAGATGAAATAGGGTTTTGAGATGAGATGGTGTTGGTGAAGATTAATCGTCCCAAGGTGGGAGTGTTGTTGTTGATGATGATGGCTTGATTTCCCCCTCCCGGAGGGAAGTATCCCCGGCGGAATCGCTCTGCCAGAGAGCAAAAGTGCTCCTGCCCAAGTTCCGCCTCGAGATGGCGGCGCTCCATCCCGAAAGTCCTCTCCTTATTTTTTCTATGTCAAAAGACCTTATGTACCAGAAGATAGGTACCTGAGGTGGGATAGGGGGCCCACTACTTACCAGGGCGCGCCTGGAGGGGGTGGCGCGCCCTGGTGCCTAGTGGGCACCTGGGTAGCTCCCCTCTGGCCTTTATTTTTCCAATATTTTTTATATATTCCAAAATAATTCGCCGTGAAATTTCAGCTCATTTGGAGATGTGTAGAATAGGTATCTCTGACATAGCTCTTTTAGGTCCAGAATTCTAGCTGCCGGTATTCTCCCTCTTTGTGTAAACCTTGCTAGTCATGAACCCTAAGCGGCACTAACCCATGGGGACAGGCATACATGAATCAACTTCGAGCATGTCGGTCAGCAGCGTGTGAATCTGGGCTGTAGCACTAGGCTAACAGGACTCCGGTAACCCGGGCTATAGCAGGCTAGGCAGGACTCCGGATGTCACCGCGTGACATTTCCCCGAAGGGACAGACACAGGAACGAAGTGAAACACATGCCGGCCAGTCAAGTGTCCTGAACAGTAGTGCTGGGCTAGCAGGACTCCGGTGAACCGGGCTGTAGCGGACTACTATGGCTCAAGGAAGCACTAGACTACATTTCCCCATAAGAGAGGCTGCCAAGGACAAACAACTAGATTGTCGGATCCCACACATAGCAATACACGTCACACGTACGCATAACATGCAAGTATGTGAGGTACAACATGGCATCACAACATAA
>NC_053025.1:157939795-157973741 GCF_003073215.2 Triticum urartu
AGCCTATGGACGAATATTATGAAGTGGCATCTTGTATATTTCGTCCATGGCTTCATGCACTCCTTATGGCGGCTTCAAAGTCCTGAAATCATCAGTTGTAACTCCGTTCTTGATCCCCTTGCGCATGCCATCAACTTCATGCGTGTTCTTGCTCCAATGTTCATCCTTCTCCAAGCTAGGCCCTTCATTTGAAAGCAAAACAAATGTATCCAATTTAGGCAGCATCATAATCTCATGAACATTAGAATCATTACCAAGAAACGAAAGTACCTGGTAATTTAATTGGCGTGCGCGAGCTCTAGTAATTGGTCCAGTATATGTAACAGTAGGGGCTGTGGGTGTAACAATGGTATTGATGTCCTCATCAACGAGGCTAACAGCAACATGGATGGATATTAGAATTAAAGAATTGATGCATGGATTGATTGATGGGACGTTGATGCTTTGCCTGGCCCAAGCGTGAACCAAACGCTTCAGCACCACACAAGCCTGGCCAGGAAGAAATATTTTACATCTCACGTCCACACCAGGCAGTACCGGCCATCAATCCATGAGGGTCAGGTCACGAACCAAACTGACCAATAAAGTTTGAGAGAGATTGAGGAGCCCCGATAAGGCTGAGTGGTGCGTCAGATAGCTGAGAGGGGGAAAGAGATAATCCATCCGCTCGATAATGCAGTGCATGTAATATTTTTAGAAGTCAAACTTTGGAAACTTTGATCAGGTTTACGCAAATGTTATTTATATCTACAATACCAAAGATACATCATACAAAACTACATCTCATGGTGAATCTAATGGTATATGTTTGTTGTACTAGATGTAATTCTTTTTCTCCACGTACATGGTCAAACTTTCTGATGTTTGACTTTTCAATAAATCTATATGCTATGGACCGAGGAGAGTGCCTCAGTCGAGACAGATCAAGTGCGTGTGAAGGAGAATGGGTAAGTGTGCAAAAAGAGTATGTGTGTGAAAGAGAAAGTGACAACAAACGATAAATTAGAGAGAGAGTGTGTGTGTTTTTCGTTTCTTATGCGAACATATAACGCATGCATCTCCGAGATGGAAAAGCGAGGCGAGGAGATACACGAAGATAGCTAGTGTGTGATTGTTTGCAACGGAGAGAGACACCCCTGTAGCACATGTCCAATAGAGGTGTGGCCAACAAGGAACAAAGGTCGAGAGGGACACGTGGATGGCATGGATGCATGAGGAGGGAGAGAGGGTGTGTTTGTGATAGAGAGATCCCGTCGAGATCGTGATGGGACTATATGGGTGGGAGATCGAGGAAGTGCGTGCGCGATAGAAAGATGCCCCGAGATAGACCATGCACATGTTTGTGATGGAGACTAAGATTAGCTAGTCATATACATATAGGGGGGACTGCGTGTGCCTACAATTGAGTGAGAGACCATCATACTTGGCTAGCTTGGCATGAGATTGTGTGTGTGCGTGTGTGAGATGGAGAGAGAACGAGGGGGAGAGATAGAGTTTTAGATGGGCCTATCGAGTGCGAGTGAGATATGCATGTGTATGTGTGACCCAGGTGGATGGAGAGTTTGAGAGAGGGGGGAAGAGCTCCGAGATGACATAGTGGTGTGTGAGAGAGTTACAGGCAAAGAGCCAAGGAATCTGTGTGCGTACGATGAGTGCACCCAAGATATCTAGCTTGGACTAGCTGGAGTACCATACATAGTGTGCGAGAGAGACCTATAGTTGGTGTATATATGCATGCGAACTAGAAAGACCCCCCCCCACACACACAAAGAGAGAGAGAGCGATGGAGAGAAAGGGAGAGGGATGAACAAGGTTTTTGTCTCGGATGCGTGCGACAGAATTGAAGATTGTCAGCGAGAGAGAGAGAGAGGAGAGAGAGAGAGGGAGAGAGAGAGAGAACATGAGTCTGGGAGAGGGGGAGGTCGCGTTTTATGCATCAAAGACTGATATAAACCATGTTTCCATATAAACTTGCATTCAAATATTTAAATTGGAGAACATGTTGTCTGCAATCCACACATGAACGAATATATGCGTATATCAAACAATTTCATTAATTTGACTTTCAGCATGTTCATGGAGTACTATAATACTGTACAACATGCTACTCGATTGAGGTGTTCAATTTTGGATTTAGTTCACTATTTTGACCTACTGAACGAGCTATTTCATTGAATCGAGATATTTCATTTTGGGTTTGATTCGCGTTTTTGAGTGGGTCAACTATTTGTCATATAGTAAATCGCTAGCAACGAGTATGTAAAAACACATCACTCCCGAGAATCATCTCTCCATCTAAAAAAGAAGTGGCAAGCTAATATTTCAAAATTTGATCTGAATCGACTTGGTAAGGTAGACATGGATGCTCGTTCTCCCAAAATTTGAACGAACCGTTAAGCATCCTCTCTGCTCAGTGGAATTCGCCCGAGCAAATATATGGGAGACGCAAAATTACCATCCTATGTGGGACACGCATCAATTGGCCCGTTGTACATCGAGGGTAGGTTCGTAACTTAATCGAAGCGCGCCTTCTCCTCGGCCGAAATGACATGTGCCGAATAATTCATAAACCATGGTCGGCAAAACACGCTCTCCCTGCCCGAAATCGCTTGCGCCCACTATAGTTCAAAACACGCCCTCCTCGCCCGAAATCGCTCCCGTCAAGAGAAACAAAGTTACTGTACTATCCCCGACCCTCAGTACACAGACCCAAGCCAAGAAGCCTATAGGCAAGGGTAGAACTGTAACTCCCCCTCACATTTCAGACAAATGCGTCCGTAAGACATGGTTCCACTCCCCTCCCAATTTCCCCCGCCCGCCCCCATTCATACCTCGTGGGCGCCAAATCACCTTCTCCCCGGGAAGCTCCCTTCTCCCGAGCCGCGAAACCTCAGCCCCACCTCCATGGCGCCCCCACCGCACCAATTTCACAATCGCCCTCCTCCCTAATGCCGGAGACGCTGTCCATTTGCCGTCGTGCACTGGGCCGTGCGCCTCTTACTCCGTGCTGCTGGTGCTGCCTCGATGACGACCGCGTGAACTGTACTGGAGCCGATTCACCCCCGCCATTGTTCACGGCGCCGGAGCGGCTCCAACTTTGGATCCGTCCAGAGTCCTGGCACTGCTTCGGCGTAGCCGTCGACTGTCGCGACATCGCTCTTTCCCTGCCACCGGTCGCCACCGCAACCGCGCCGGCCTCACCGACTCTGCAGCTGGACCTTCCTACTTCACCATGCCGCCATATAGGTCACACCCTCATCTCAAATCACTTTATTTAGGTGTCAGTTGTCCGAATTTTTATTCTGGGCCAATCGATTTGCAATGGGAAGCAGCACCCCTCGAGGCAGCGGAGCTCCTAGGCTGCCGGTTGGCTGGTGTCTAACGTAAGGGTGCGGGGCCGCAAAGTTTTCCGTGGAAGCAGCGCTTAGATGGCTATATTTTAGAGTTGCGTGGGTTGAAGGTACTGCCGCCGCCGGATCTGGATGACGGGGAGTCTTTGTGGATTGGCCCGGGGGCGGCGCAACCACGGCAGTGCGGTGGGGCGGGGAGCGGGGTTTTGGCCGGGGCCACAGACGGCGGAGGCAGGCTGCTCTGTCGTTGGTCGCCGGCTCTTCGGGGAAGATTCCGAACAGTGTCAGCCGGGAGGCACAAGACGGCCAGCCATCCGGCGTAGATCGGACAGTACCAAAATAAAATAAAATCGTACAGACGTGTGACCACTCTCGTACCTTGTTGTTGATCTCTTAGTGTATTTCTTCAGATCAAAGAGATATGTCGTCCTTAACATTATGCGTTATCTGCATCTTCAGACACACCGTCTTCCGACAAACCACGGCTGCTCCAACAAGGGAAGCATACACCAGAAGGGAGCTATAGTCCCCACTCAATAGTTCCCTGCATCGAATGCGCGTGCCCGACATGCACAGCCACAACAACTGCAGGGCCATCCACAAGTCAGCACATGATGCTCACTCCTATGGATGGCAGCCAGATAGGTTGTACCCTCATCTTACTTGTGTGCAACATTTATGGCTTTGTTATTCATCTAAGCATGGAAAATAAATCATCACATTTCACTGTATATTCATGCTGATCTCTTACTGGTCTTGTTCAGGAGTTAACGTTGTTCCATAGTTCAGCTAAGATACTTGTTCTTTAGCTAACACTGTTCCATAGTTATCATCTATCAGCCAATGCTATCCCACAGGCTGGTGATTATAGTATTATACCACTTCTAGTATTTCGTATGTTGTTCTTTAATATTTTTGTGTGCCATCTAGTTAATCTCGAGTACAAACGATACATATTCTATAGATTTCATCTGTGTTCTCCGTTTAGTTTATGAGACCTGTTGCTGCTAGTTAACCCCAGTCCTACTATTTATGTCGTCTCCTACAGGCACTCATTACATAAATCTAACTACTAGTTGTCTTCCATGCATGTCAGATATAATTGCACACACTGATATATCCACAAGAACCTCACGGAGCAATGTAAAGGCCAATAAACTTGATGTCAATGATACCCAATATGATGGAACATGTAAAGGCAGTTCTTCAGAAGACTTGCAGAAAGATGATGAATCCTCTTCACCCCACAAGGTCCTTGCTCTAACTTGGCCTGTGATATGGGTACAACATGCATGCCTGCCTGTTTTTCAGTACCTATTCCATTCAAGATAACATGTTTTCAAATTTAAGTACTGTCATTCTACTCTATCGCAATGCCATCTTCTTAATTTGGACATCATGCTTCTGAATATCTTATGCATTGTTATTCATCAGTATGTACTTCATCTGTCTACCATACCATGTTTTTTTACATTGAAGTGCTGTTCTAGTGCTCTGTTGCAATACCATGTTATTTTCCCAATCATACACGTGTATGTTGCCTTAGTTATTTCTGTATGTATTCCGCTAGCATACAGTTTTACATTCAACTAGTGTTTTTTTGCTGTGTTGTCCTGTCGTATCCCTAGCTGTTACACCATACTCCCTCCGTCCGGATTACATGTTGCCGAAATGGATAAAAAAGGATGTATCTAGAACTGAAATACACCTAGACCCATCCATTTTTTCCGGATGGAGGGAATACATGTCAATATGTCATGCCTTTCTATTCTTCAGTACCTATTCCATCTCTCTACTGCCGCATGTTTTATAATTAAAGCACCATTCTTCTATACAAGGCATGCAAGGGGAAGACGACTATGTTAGAATCTGAAGGGTTACAAATAAGGCTTTTGCAAAAGATCCAAACGCCAGGAGATAATAAACCAACTCCAGTTTTTAAAGATACTGCTCCAGCACAGAGAAACCCAACTCCTACTGATAATAAGCATATTCTAGTGGCCAAAGAACTAGTCCGCTCCAGTCCAGCAAAAATATGTCAACTCAACTCTAAGAAGCGTGTGCGTATCCTTGCATCATGAAATTTTATAGCATGCTGATCATATTTTCTACATGTTTCTTACCCATCTCTCTTTTAGAAAATAAGCTTAACAGATAGAAGAATTTCTGCACTGGTATCGTCTGTGAGGAAAGATTCTTGCAGGAATTCTCTGTAGTCCAATGCAGATGTAAGTACCTGTTCTATATCACTATATTTTTACATCAGCATGTATTTTGTTAATTGGCGTGAATCCAACCTTTATTTAATCTAAATTTATTTGTAGCAAAATGTATGATTAAAGGCCACAATGTTGATTTTTGTAAGGAAAACGGTCTGGTAGTTTTGCATCCTGAGCGGCATGAGTGTACTATCTCATATCAGTGGGTTTGATTACTTTGGGTCTGCAATGGGTTTTCAGTGTTTTTTTACTGTGTTGTCCTGTCGTATCCCTAGCTCTTACATCATACTCCCTCCGCCCGGATTACATGTCGCATAAATGGATAAAACTGGACGTATCTAGAACTGAAATATGCCTAGACCCATCCATTTATTTCCAGATGGAGGGAATACATGTCAATGTGTCATGCCTTTCTATTCTTCAGTACCTATTCCATCTCTGCTATAGCATGTTTTATAATTGAAGCACCATTCTTCTATATAAGGCATGCAAGGGGAAGACGGCTATGTTAGAATCTGAAGGGTTACAAACCAGGTCTTTGCAAAAGATCCAAGCGCCAGGAGATAATAAACCAACTCCATTTTCATAGATACTATTCCAGCACAGAGAAACCCAATTCCCACTGATAATAAGCAGATTCCAGTGGCCAAAGAACTCGTCCGCTCCAGTTCAGCAAAAGAATGTCAACTACATTCTAAGAAGCGTGTGCGTATCCTCGCATCATTAAATTTTATAGCATTCTGATCATATTTTCTACATGTTTCTTATCCGTCTCTCTTTTAGAAAATAAGGTTAAACGATACAAGACATCCTCCATTGGGATCGTATTCGAGGAAAATATCTTGCGGGAATTCTCTATGCTCCAGTGCTGATGTAAGTACCTGTTGTATATCACTATATTTTTAGATCAGCATGTATTTTGTTAATCGGCCTGAATCTAACCTTTATCTGATCTAAAATTAGTTGTAGCAAAATGTTAAAGGCGCCAATGTTGATTTTTGTAAGGAAAACTGCCTGGTAGTTTTGTGTACTGAGCTGCATGAATGTGCTATCTCATATCACGCACATTGCTGAATTGTAGTGCTTCTCTGGTTGCCCATTCATTCATTGTGTCAATGTTGCTTTCGTATTACCTTACCTGGCTGATGATAGCTGTGCCATATTGTGTTAATTTGGTGTAGGCTAGTTGCCCAAACGTTCGTTGTGTCAATGTTGCTTACCTGTTATCTGACTTGGCCAATGATAGCAATGCTAGTGTGTTAATTTTGTGCAGGCTGCTGAAGATAAGAAGACAAACTCTGAAAACAGCAAGGCAACCCCATTGTTTCTTTCCAGTAAATCTAGGCCAGGTAATATGGGAATAACTCATGATTAATCTGTTTGGTTCCTGTCCTAATTTATGTTATGATGCAGTGCTCAAGACACTCTCCACTGTCAATAATACAAGCCTGCCAAAATCACCATCTGAATCTGTTCAGTATCCTTTGTCTCGAATGCGACGGAATAAATGTATGTTTGTGAACCAATTAATGGCTGAAGCAACGATGGAAATGGTGGATGAATCAGAGGTGCAGAGTCGTGCGACACAACAACTGATCAATGTTTTCAGAGACAGTGTGGCAAAGCAGCAAGAACTTGCCCACATGCTTATGGGCGTCATCTGTGCTGAGGTTGCAGATTGTGACGTTGTAGATGGTTAGGTTCTGCTCATTTATTTGCATAGGCATCAATCTTTGATTGCCCAGTGGATGTAACTTCCTGTAATATATTCTGGATGTGCAACGTTATTCCCTGTATGCCGTACCTTTGCTCGTCGTAATGGGCTCAAATTATTTAATTTGGCCTAAAGACATGAATGAACTTTAGTGGGCCCATTAAGTTAATGGGCCATTAATAGGCCGAAAGTTAATGGTTGGCCCTCTTACCTCCCGGGTTGTTAACAGGCCGACATCGAAGCAGGCAACAGGTGGCCCCAATTTATTTCACGGGCTGTTAACAGGCCATTACTAAGTTTGGGCTACATATGGCCCAACTATATTGTAGGCCTTTAGCAGGCCGAAAGAGACAGCGTGCTTGTATTGGACCATGAAGAGCATGGGCCGCTAAGAGGCGAAAGTCAGGTCGTATTGTAAATGGCCCAACTGTGTTGTGGGCCTTTAGCAGGCCGAAAGAGAAACTGGGCTGGTATTGGACCATGAAGGGCATGGGCCGTTAAGAGGCCAAAACTAAGGTCCAACTACAAATGGCCCAACTCATTAATGGTCCGTTAACAGGCCGAAAGGCACATAGGGCCGGGAATTGGCCCAACACTTAAATGGGTCGCTAAAATGCCAAAACTCAGGTCCGACTACAATTGGCCCAACTGATTTATGGGCCGTCAACAGGCTGAAAGTGACACCGGGCCAGAAATTGGCCCAACACTTAAATGGGCCGCTAAAAGGCCGAAACTCAGGTCCGACTACAAATGGCCCATCAGATTTATGGGCCGTCAACAGGCTGAAAGAGACGCCGGGCCAGAAATTAGCCCAATTTTTAAATGGGTCGCTAAAAGGCCGAAAGATGTATATCCTGAAAATTGGCCCATCCATTAAATGGGCCGTTAACAGGCAGAAATCTCATTAGGCCGATATTGAGCCCAAATATATAGCGGGCTGTTAACGGGCTCGAACTGACGATGGGCTGCAATGGTGTCAAATCTTTAACGGGCCGAATTGGCACATCTTGTATGGGCCGTGGGCTTAAATGGACCTGACACAAGTAGGCCTTATATGGGCCGGCCTGCTAATTTTTATTGGGTCGGCCTTTTTCACCGGAATGGGCCACTGTTGGGCCGTGCCACGTGTCGACCTATCATAGGCGCCTCTTGTCCAATGAGTGGATGACATCTGTCCCAACGATGAGCCGACATGTGTTTCCTCTAGCCAATGATGATTTTACACGCGGAAAATCCCCATTGGTCGGGGCTGTTAACGGGTTATCGGATCCAAAACCCGACCCGATAGCTTAACGGCGTTCCATTACGGTGGATGCCACGTGTCGGTCACCCTTGACGAAAGCACTTCTGTGACGCACGATTTATCGTCATGGAAGTGGACACTTCCGTGATGATAATTTTGGTAATGTCATGGAACACTTCTACGACAGCACAGGTATGACTATCTTGATTCTGTCATAAATTTGTCATGGATGTACATGCATGACAAAAAAAGCGACCTACTCTGACAAACACGTATCATCACGGAAGTGTATTTTTTTTGTAGTGGCTGCTGCCGCGGTGCCGCGGCGCAGGCGGGCGCGAGCGGCGATCGGAGCAGGCAGTCGGGCGGCACAGGGAAGGGGCTCGGCGGCGGAGCAACGTAGGTGGGCGGCGCGGGCTCGCGAGCGGCGCACGGCTGCGGGTGGGCTCGGCGGGCCCGCTTCGGGCTCGCGGCCCGGCTTCCGTGTGAGGCGGCGGAGGACATGTGGCATGACCAGGTTCTTCCGGGGCGGCGGCTGGACGCGTCCGGCGGTGCGGGGAGGGGAATGGCTAGTGTTTGCCCGTGAATTTCGGAGGGGGGCCTATTTATAGATTCTGGGAGCTAGGAGAGGGCTATTGAGGTGCAGTTTTTGCCCACACGATCGTGATCCAACGACGTAGAGCATGGAGGGGTTTTAGATGGGCTAGTGGTCCGTTGTGGAGGGGTGTTGGGCTGCAAAGAGAGAGGGGTTTCGATGGTTACACGGTTAACAATTGGGGCATCGAACGACCTCCAAACGGAACGAAATTTGACAGGCGGCCTACCGGTGATGTACCAAGGCCACTCGACAAATCTCGTCCCGTTCCAAGAATGTTTTTCTCCCGCTCACAAAACGAGATCTGAGAGGTGGAACATGTGCATGTGTGAGTGTCGGATCCTGAAACGGACAACGGGGAAAATGACCAGATGCAAGAGACGAGCACAAATGTAAATGAGATGCACATGATGAAATGAGATGAAATGCATGACATGAATAAAATGCAAAAGGAGGACAAAATCCAACCATGGAGGATATAACATATATCATTGTCGGAAATGGCAAGAGTTGGAGTTACAATTATGGAATGTTACATCCGGGACGTTACAATAATTCAGTGTGCAGTAAAGGGGGTTGTGACACCAAATCCCTCTCGTGAAGCTCTATCCAACTACTTGTTAATAGCGGATTGGGTATTGGTCGATCGAAAGCTGTGATATGCAAAATCCTCAGCAATATGAAATGCGGACTACAATTAAATTGATTGAAAAAGAGAGTAAGGAATGGGACCATCAACAGGAACTCTTGAATTGAGAGTTTTTCACAGTACCTATAGAGAGATTGAACCAACACGGAGCCCACGGTAACTCCTCCACCTGTACTGTTTGCTTTCGTGGGGCTTTGCCGTGCTTTGGATCTTATCAGGTGGCAACCACCTTTGATTCTAGACTCTGGCACTTCCCCTGGCTGTGGCACTTTCACTGCCGCCTACTCCTACTATTGGGTCGGTTGTGGTTGGTGTTTTGATTCAAAAGTGGAGAATAGATTGTTCATTGCGAAGAAAATCAGAAATCTACATACGAGGGTTAAGATGTAAGCTCAAGTTAAGTGGACGGGTCCAAAGATCAAGGAAAAGGGTAGACCGAGACATGGTTGCAATGGCTATATATCTATATAGTTACAAATGAATGAAAACGCCATGCTTAAAGCCAAAAGAATAAGCTCTTATACGGATCTCTTTCATCTTGTAAATAAAGTAGGGGCATCCCTAACTACAACTTCCTACCATAAGTTAGACATTCAGCTAATACTGAAGAAATCTTCTTCTGGGGACACCTCTCTAAAATAAGAATGATGGCGTTTTTGATCTTATTCGTTTTCTGATCGAGAAATGTGAGAATGTAGTTATTTTTAAGAAACCGGATATTCAACATGCTTTCCTCGACCAGATCTATTTATGGGAGTCGTATTTCGAACTGACCCCGGGTCTGATCTAGAAATGGTAAATCCTATTTGATCTTCAAGGTTAAGTACTTCTGCGTGACTATCAGCATCTTATCTGGTTGATAGCACTCAACCCACTGACTATATGTTTTATATGGGAGCCCTAACTCCACCATGCAATTCTACAAGCTGAGGATCGAGAAGTCAACCGGTCTCATGTTTTCTTCTTTTCTTTTTAAAGAACCTGCCATGAAGGAAAGCATATTATAGGGGAAGAGCTAGCTTCATTCGGGCTAGATGGGCTAAAAGCTTTCGTTGAGATAAAGCTGGCAAAAAAAGTTCGAGAACAGAATAACTAACGTTTAGAACCAAGAGATCTCATAGTTATTCAAGTGAGAAGCTGAGAAGGGATGACACCCATTTGACCTAGAAGACCGATGATCAAGTGTCAAATTCTCAGCCAGACATGGTAATGGGACTATAGGAGCATGGTACTAAGCCATCATACCATACCGGTGACTTCACCAACCAAAACCAACTCAAATAAGTTCAGGGAGGAAAAGAAGATGGTCATGATAGATTGGTGAATGAGGAAGGAAAATAAAGCCTAAACTATCCAAGTAAGATAGCGAAAGAGAAAGCTATCTTTAAAGCCTGTTTTGACCAAGCAAGCAAGCAAGCTAGAGCACCTTGAATGCTAGCTTCCCATCGCTCGAAGTACACTTGTGGTGCACTTCTCACTCCTCAACCACTTTATCTTTAACCTAACCACCTTCTAGAACTTCCACCGAAAAGCCATTAGAGTATGCCTTGGTTTAAGAGAGGAACTCAGGTCCATGTTGTTCTCACAATACATCTTATTTAGCAGGACCTCTGGTCTCTTTAGAGAAAGGTGAAGTCTCTACTTGTTAACCATGGATGCCTGTTATATTTACTTATAGAGTGAAGAACAAGCCCACTTTCCATATCCCTGTCATCTGGATGATCGATTGCCTCATTCTTCTTTGAAAATAAGTGCATTTGGCCATTATGTTTTTCCAACTTTCGTAATAGATCTGGGCATGCATGGTTTTCAATAGATAACCCTAGGCCTTCTTCTTTTCCCCACGGGCATTCACTTCTCTTCAAGCTCGGGATTAGCGAAACATCGATCAGACGCCCATCTCTTTTTCCACTTTGCAAGGCTGGGCGACTTTACAAACTGATAAAAAAGCATGAGCAGGATCAGCAGAGGCAAAATCGAATAAAATGGCTTATTTGCACCTTTTTTTGGTAGGCAACAATTCTCACGGAATGTGGGAATCGTTTACAGATGTGAATTCTCGCTTTCACGCTTCGATAACATACTTATCATCAGGTATCTTCCGGAGCGGGGCTCACTCTCAACAGATATTGTCTTTGCTTCCGCTGATGTCGCGTCAATTGCCCGAGGGAGCATAACACAACAGGCTGCAATGAACATGTCCGCCGCATCTCGGATAATTGCTCCAGTTGCACCAATTCCGGTATCCAAGATAGAAAGCAGCATCCACATGAACTTTGACTATTCATAATATGGGAAATTCCAAGGTGAAGGATGCCTGCTCAGGTCATGATATCACTGATCCAAACTATGCTACACCAAATTTGAATCCTGACTAGTTAGCGAATTGTGTGCTCTGTGCGAATGTCTTTATTAGTCTATTTCATTTAATCCCAAAGGATCTTCGAATACCGACTAGTCGTCCCAATCCAATCTCCCTTCTGCTTATTCCAATTTTACCTATTCCTAGCGAATCAAATGAGATTTCTGTTCTTCCATGAAGAGGAGATAGTTATTGATAAAGCAAAAATGAACCTATTGACATAGAATGCAATCGAAATAGAGACAACTAGGCAAAAAGACCAAAATAAGAAACTTATACTCCCTAGGTGGTTATTTGCCGCATAAGACAGCGGTGGAAGCTGAAGGAAAGAGTGGGCTTTGAATCTAGGTATGCTTTCCAAGGATTGCGCTGCGCCTAGCCTACCTTTACAAACATACTTCTGTCTTTCAAACAAAGCCCTGTGTGTGGAACTACTTAGATTTGTTTTCAAATTACTTTTCTTGGGCCATCGTGAAGTCAATAAGCGGTTGGCTTGAGTCCTCAAGTTGGTCTTTAAGACTTAGTAGGGCCATACACACAGTACACCTTAGTAGAAGGTAGATTTCTCTCACCCTATGTGCAATCAAGCTCAAATACTTGAGCCGCATAATTCCTTGCCCACTAACTGAAGAAGCTCCCTACAGCGTCCAAATCGAGGGATCAATCCAATAATGTTCTCCTTTACTCAAAGGAGTAGGTGGAAGAGTTATGAGAGAAATCAAGCGATGGTGCTTGACCTATGAGAACTGCACCGGAAGTGTACCTCGAGTGATGAGAAGCTAGCCTGAAAACGTAGAGCAGAGGTGCTAACAATAATAAGAATCTTTCATCCTGCACGTTACTCATAATTGAGAACTGGTAATGGGGACTTTGTTCCATGCAGCTACACCTTTTCGAAAGCAAATTCGAGGAAATCGCTTCTTTCTTCCCACACCGACCTGTATCACTTGACTTTTAGATTGGCAAACTCATACTAGGTTGATGACTTCACTTCTCTTGGGAACTTGCTTCTTCCTTCACTGAAGTTAGTAGTTAGCTTTTATGGGCAAGGTGCCATACTGGGAATCCAGTCAAATGGGCCAAAGTAATCCAAGGCAGAAGGCCCATTTTAAATAACTAATCTCGTGACTTTTGCTACCGGGGGTAGGAAGGTAGCAGTGAGAGCCAGGGAGAACAACCAAGACCAAGAACAGGAATGAATGCTAGAGCATACGCAAACCCTAGATTATTGTGACGGCAGCCCGGTCAACCGCATGCTGGAAGCGGATGGCATTCCCAATACAAGCCTGCAGATCCCTGGACTCTATTTAAACATTTGGAAGTCCTTGACAAGAATGCTACATTAAGCACTTGCCACACTGACATATTGATGAGCAAGCCCAGAGCCCGAATCTGGATGCATGCTTAAGTGCTCGGAGGGCAGAGCCTGGGCCCCGATCGAGCTAATAACATTTAAGCTCCTTGTCCCCAAGATCTTCCATATATTAAGACTAGTTCGATCTGCCTTAGATAAACGTATTCCAATAAAAAGGTTAAATAACATATATAGGTATTTGCGGGCATTGTGAATCAACTAATCTATCTAGAAGTGAGTCAATATGTGTTCATGAGTGATTATGCTGTAGGTGCTTCATCTCTGTCGAGGCTGGTATGTATAAATGGAGTATTGACCTTACCTTTGAGTGTGGGTTCTGGTTTTGAGTGAATGGATTGATTGCATTGTTGTTAAGAGTGGGATGGCCTGCTTGAAACACTAATGTGCTATAGATACAAGTACCTTTCCCTTGGGGATCGATTAACGGATTACTCAATATCGGATGGGTGAAAGCCTTATCCATCACCTTGGAGCTCCTAGTCTTTAAATAAAAGTCATCAATAACCTAGATCAGTCTCAATAGCATTGCATGGCGTTTATCTCCCCTACTATATGGGTCTACCCACCTGGGCATTGTCCACTTGTGTAACGCCCCGAGACCGATGCTCGAGAAGACTTCCTTATGTTTTGGGTTTCGCCGTGTGTTTCATTTGTGCCTGCCCTTTTATTTTTGCATTGCATCATGTCATCATGCCATCATCTCATAAATCTTTTGCAACTCAACTAAATAAACCGTATGGATCTTCGGTCCATTTAAATTGAGGGAACTCACATGGTGGTTTCTCTTTAAAACATACCCTCCCGATATTTAGGGAGATAATATAAAATATTCCATTTATTTGGAGTTCACCTTAACACACTTGCATATTAAATCCCTTGGCCTTTTCTTCTTCAAGTGTTGACCCTCTAACCTTGCCATTTATTCTTTCATCATTTTGCAGAGCTCCACCAAAATTCCCAACATTTTTGGACTCTGCAAAACCTTGAACTTACTCAAACCATTTGAATTAAATTCAAATGGATTTGAATCCAGATCTTTCAATCTTGCCACTTCTATTTTTCTATGAACATGCACGTTTTTGTGAGTCCGTGAAAATTATCCCCATGCCCAGATTCCACCCCTACCTTCTCTTTATTTTCTTTCTCCTTTTTTGTTTTGTTTTAAATGAGAAAATTAGAGATAGAGAGAGAGGCGGCCTCCACCACTGGTCACTTAGGCCTCCTAGTAGGCCCGCCCATCTATTTCCAGCCGGCCCACTCCCTCCCGAACCCTAGAGCCAGGGGAGGCCTCCCGCTCGAACCCCTGCGCCCATCCTCCTAGCAGGCCAGAGGCCCGCACCCCAATCCCCATCTCCTCGATCCCCCTCGCTCTCTCCCTCACCTTCTCTCTCGCACACGCAGGAGCCCCCATGCTCGATCCCGATCCCACAGCAACCGCTCCTCCTTCCCGAGGCCGGCGCCGGCTCCCCAAGTTTCCCCTCGTCCTCAACCCCCATCTCTCCCTCGACCCGGCTCGCCATCGACGCCCTTCGCGCGGCCCCTTCCTCTGTATCTCCTCCTTCCACGCCCAGGCTGCAGCTGCTCTTCCCGTCACCGCCTCCCGACCACCTTGACAAGCAGCCGCCGGCGGCGGCGACCGAACCAGCAGCAACCAGGCCGTAGGTTCAGTGCCTTTTCCCCGCCTCCACTACCTCCTCGTCGCAGCGCCAGGGCCCTTCACCGTCGACAACTTGCGCCAACGCACTGCTGCTTCATCCCTGCACCACCAGGGCCTCCCTACCCGTGTCCTTCTTTCTCCTCCACGTCCGCCATGGCGCTCCGCCGCACCTTGTCTCGCCGCTGCCGTCTCGAACCTCTCCTATCGGCCACTAGGACCCGTCGCCCCTGCCTCGTTGCCTGCTTGCCTCGATGCCTCTCCATGGACCCCGAGCATCACCGCCGTGCGTTGCATGCCACTGAAGCTCTCGCTGCCTTCGTGCACCACCGCTGGCCCCTTGTGTCGTTGACTAGACCGTCCAAATCAAGGAACGCCAAGATCCACTACTGTTTACCCAGAACATCTACGAAACATGGACCTCTATGATCAATGTGGAACTGTCAGGTACCCTTTGCACGCATCAAGTCCCTCTTCAAAATGTACAACTACATCCGATGTGGATTTCGACAAGTACCACAACGCCCGGAGCACTTGGATACGTCAAGTTCGACTACCTTCGTGTGTACCACTACGGTCTATGAAGACACGTGTTATGCAAGCGTCATGTTCGGCTACAACATGTGTACGCCTACTATCACCGAAGACCCATGCACGACTACCATCGACCGCGAAGGGCTTGGAGTCACCAAGTACCTCTCTGAACGAACATGAACGACTATCGTCGCAAGAACGGGACCAGAAAGTTCGAAGACCCCAAGTACCACGACACCGATGACATGAACATCTACGGAAACTCGTGCAATGATAAACATGTACCACAACCGTCGCCGAGATCGTGAGTACATCTACCGTCGACCCTAGAGCGTGCGAGAATGACTACTTCCACTACCGCCGACGCGAGAACGTTTACTTCCATCTTCACCGCTTTGAACTCGATCCACCCCAAAGAGACACGCTTCGAAGGTATAACATCGAGACGACCACCGTGGACGAATGTTGTGTGATACGAGATGAACCCCGTGTTTGCAGTGTGCCCGTTTGTTTCGTGCACGACCCTCGGTTGCCATGCCACCGACACATGGGACACCCATTATCCGGGAGCGCCCCGCCTTCTTTTGCTCGCTCCTGCCACTTCTCCTTTGCATCGGTATCTCAGTCGAGTTACCGGAACCGGAACATTGCAGTGGCACCGTTTTCATTATCGTTGCCATGGCACCCCTTTTCTTTCCACCACGGTGAGAAATGCTTCATAATGCTCTTGTCAACTTTTAATAAAAAAATGCATAGACTTGCACATGTCATCCGCATCATGATAACAACATTTAAAATGTTTACAATTGTTGTTGCATTAAATTGCTAATGCATATGGGGATTTACCAGATTTGTTGTTTGTTATATCCGGCTCCATTTAAATTGTTTAAATGGAGTAGTTTTGTTATGCTTCACCTCTTGCCATGTTTAACAACATTTAATTTTGTTGGGTACATAACCGAGAGAGAACTAAATAATTGATTGTGGTGTTCCGTCAATATGCAACTCGTTGCATATTGAGCTCCACTTAATTTGTAGTTTTGTTTGTTGCACTTTGCCATGCCATGCATATTTAAACCAGACATACATCATACTTGGTTGGGCATCATGCCATGTTTATGTGATGGTTGTTTACTATGTTGTTTGCTGCTTTCCGGGTTACTTCTCGTGTTAGCTTCGATTTCGTTCCGAAGTTGTGAGGATCCGTTCGTCTCCGTCTGTTTGTCTTCTTCATGGACTCGTTCTTCTTCCTTGCGGGATCTCAGGTAAGATGATCATACCCTCGAAATCACTTCTATCTTTGCTTGCTAGTTGCTCGCTCTTTTGCTATGCTGCGATACCTACCACTTGCTATATCATGCCTCCCATATTGCCATGTCAAGCCTCTAACCCACCTTGTCCTAACAATCCGTTGTTTGGCTATGTTACCGCTTTGCTCAGCCCCTCTTATAGGGTTGCTAGTTGCAGGTGAAGATGAAGTTTGTTCCATGTTGGAACATGGATTTGTTGGGATATCACAATATCTCTTATTTTAATTAATGCATCTATATACTTGGTAAAGGGTGGAAGGCTCGGCCTTATGCCTGGTGTTTTGTTCCACTCTTGCCGCCCTAGTTTCCGTCATACCGGTGTTATGTTCCTTGATTTTGCGTTCCTTACGCGGTTAGGGTTATGTGACCCCCTTGACAGTTTGCTTTGAGTAAAACTCCTCCAGCAAGGCCCAACCTTGGTTTTTACCCATTTGCCTACCTAACATATCTTCCCTTGGGTTCTGCAGACTCAAGGGTCATCTTTATTTTCCCCCCGGGCCAGTGCTCTCTGAGTGTTGGTCCGAACCGAGCTGCCTGCGGGGCCACCTCGGGGAAACTTGAGGGTTGGTTTTACTTGTAGCTAGTCTCATCTGTGTTGCCCTGAGAACGAGATACATGCGACTCCTATCGGGATTGTCGGCACATCGGGTGGCTTTGCTGGTCTTGTTTTACCATTGTCGAAATGTCTTGTAACCGGGATTCCGAGCTGATCGGGTCTTCCTGGGAGAAGGAATATCCTTCGTTGACCGTGAGAGCTTGTGATGGGCTAAGTTGGGACACCCCTGCAGGGATCTTGATGAGGACATCAATACCATTGTTACACCCATAGCCCCTACTGTTACATATACTGGACCAATTACTAGAGCTCGCGCACGCCAATTAAATTACCAGGTACTTTCGTTTCTTGGTAATGATTCTAATGTTCATGAGATTATGATGCTGCCTAAATTGGATACATTTGTTTTGCTTACAAATGAAGGGCCTAGCTTGGAGAAGGATGAACATTGGAGCAAGAACACGCATGCAGTTGATGGCATGCGCAAGGGGATCAAGAACGGAGTTACAAGTGATGATTTCAGGACTTTTAAGCCGCCATAAGGAGTGCATGAAGCCTTGGACGAAATATACAAGATGCCACTTCATAATATTCGTCCATAGGCTATTCTAGGTGCTGCGTCACCTTATTAATGGGCCAGGCCCATGTAATTTCGAAATACTTAAGTATAGGCTATTTTTAGAGTCCGTATGTGTGGGGAAACAAGAGTTAGGGTTGGTTTCGGACCCCACCCTCAAGGGCCACGAAATTCCCCCCTCTTCCTCCATATATACAGCCCTTAGGGCGTCGTTTAGACTTTGGGTTTTGTTTAGATTAAAAGTTCGCCATAGCTGCAACTTCGCGTACTTCGTTTGTGTCCAACGACCAGACCAAGACGTCACAGAACCCCACCTTGATCAATAAAGCTTTCATCTTATATTCGCAATATCCCGATTGCAATCTCAGTTTCTTGCTTGTTCTTCGTTTGCTCGCAGGAAACAGACCCTCGTGGTCAGGTTGATCGTGCTCCGGCGTGGTCAATAACCCTCGGAAGTTGGTTTAGCGATTGCTAAGGCGCGACGTCTCGCATGTTCTTAGTCGGATCGTCAAGGTCGACTCCCACAGAAAACGATAGCCACCATCTCATCGAAACATCGGGACACCTTAGCCTCTATCAAGTGGTATCAGATTTCCAGGTTGCTCGGTGAGATTTTTACAGTTTTTCGTAGATTAGATCGAGTCTGTTCTTCATACCTACAGTCCATGAAAAAAAAGCCACACAAAAAAAATTAGGGTTAGTTCATCATATCCGAACCAATCTGAGCCTTTGCATAATCTTTTTAGGGTTTTTGCTTTGTTGAATTTGCGGTTGCATCGTCGTGTCAAGTTGCTGGTCTTAGAGTCTAGTCTTTTAGAGTTTCGATTTCTGGTCATAAGTTGTCACGCCGCCGCCGCACCATCATCATTGCCCATCTACCACTTTTGCTTATCCGCCACCGCTCTGAATCCATATCCATATACCACTACCAATCCGTATCCATATACCACCACCAATCTCTATCCATATACCACCACCGCTACCATATACCACCACCGCTGCCATATACGACAACCATATATCCACCACCAATCCGAGTTCTTCTCATATTAGGTTTGTTCTTGAGATCAATCTAAATTCCGAGTCGTGTTTCCTTGCCTGCGTAGGTCTCGGAAAATAATAATAATAATAAAAAGAGTCTGGAGACCCCCGGGCAGTTCTTAGGCCAAAATTTTCACGGGCAAAATTTTTTTTCCCTATCCTATTTTTAGGTTTTTCTGAGTCTTTTGAGCCACGTGCCATCATAGTGATTTTTTGTCGCACTTTTTCGTCGTCGCTGCCCTGATTTCCGAAAAAAAGTGAATTTTTTTTTTCGTGCCCATCCTATCAGTTTGATGAGGGAAGACTTTTGAGACACTCGCCATTATAGTGATTTTTAGCAAAAAAAAAGAGGAGCGCAAAAAAAGGAGCGCAAAAAAAAGAGCGAAAAAAAAGTTCCAGAGTGTGCTTTTCCCTTATTTACGTGCAGCGCCATGATTTTGTTAGTGTTCTAGGCTCGCGTCTCTAGCACGGTCTAGCCTAGGACCAGCACAGTACCGTCGTTGAGCGTTTATTCAACTTTGCATCTCTGAATTGATTATTGCTAGCCCTTTTTGCTACCATACTATAAGCCTTCCCGGCTCCACATACATCTACGTCGTGCGTTTGACTCTCCCTGGCAATCGCTCTATCCAAGCTTTTGAGAGTTTTTGACTACAACGGTTGCCGATCACCGCCTGCTGCTGGGTAAGAACTGGTAAGAATTTGAGATTTGCTTGACGGATTTGTGACACCCTCCACCACTACCACTTGTTAGTACTCTGTAGGATCATATTCTTGTGTGTTTCTATTGCTGCTAACCATGCCAGGATCACAAGCCGACGAGACTGACTGGGAGAACTTGACGAACAAGGAGCTTCATGATACGTTTCAGCAAATGATGAATGGACAGGTGCAAGATGTAATAAACAGATTTGAAGAGGCCATGGAGAAGATAGATGGCATGGAGAAGACGTTTGAAACAAAGCTCGATAACAAGTTTGCTGAATTGCTTTCGCGTTTTCCACCACCACCACCGGCTGCTCCTGCCGCACCTCTGCAACAACAGCAACAACACCGACTACCTCCACGTCGGGAAACAGCCCTCCGCCGAGCGAGCCGTGTCCCTCTTCAGTCGGGCCAAACTGCTGGTGCTGCTGTTGATACTTCTGTGGCTCCTACTGCTGATGTGGAGGAGGATGCTTATGTGGGAGATTATGAGGATGAGGTTGATCAAAATCAGAACTACGTGCCACCAACAGCACAGCAACCACCAGGTCGTCCACATGCAAATAATGGCAATGGTAGGGCTCACCCTCAGGTACGAGATCATGACCATCTCCCTAAACTAAAATTGAATATTCCACCATTTGAGGGTAGATATGTTCCTGATATATATCTTACTTGGGAGTTAGAAACTGAACAACGATTTACATGTTTACAATATCCCGAGGAGAGACGTGTTCCTGCTGCTATTTGTGCATTCACTAGTTTTGCATGTGTTTGGTGGTCTGAGCATTGTAGATTATATCCTATTCCGGCTACTTGGGCTGCTTTGAAAACTGCTATGCGTACTCGTTGGGTTCCACCATATTATCAACGTGAATTACTTCAAAAATTGCAGCGCTTAAGACAGGGAAAAAATTCTGTAGAAGAATATTATCAGGAATTACAAACTGGCATGATTAGATGTGGTATTGTTGAGGAGAATGAAGCTATGCTTGCACGTTTTATGGGTGGATTAAATAGAGAGATTCAGACGATTCTAGAGTATAAGGAGTATACTAATATCACTCGTTTATTCCATCTTGCTTGTAAAGCTGAACGTGAAGTGCAGGATCGACAGGCATTGGCGCGGACTAACTTTTCTGCAGGTCGACCTTCATCATGGACACCACGTGCATCATCTACTTCCACACGTTCTGCTACACCGGCGCCTCCGTCGGCTACCACCTCCAACCGTGATACAATAAAGCAGGCACAATCACCACTATCTGCCAAGAGCACACCTTCTGGGCCTGCAAAGAGCTCTTCTTCATCCATGGCATCAACAGGGCAAACACATGATATTATTTGTCGACGTTGCAAGGGTGGAGGTCATTATGCGAGAGAATGCCCATCTAAGCGTGTGATGATTGTTACTGAGGATGGTGGGTATGAGTCCGCTAGTGACTATGATGAGGAGACTTTGGCTCTTATTACACGTGACGAACACGGTGGAGACGATTCTGATCATGAGACGCAATACATGGCTCCTGAAGATGCTGACAGGTATGAATGTTTAGTTGCTCAACGTGTTTTGAGTGTGCAGGTTACACAAGCTGAGCAAAATCAGAGGCATAATTTGTTCCATACAAAGGGAGTTGTGAAGGAACGTTCTGTTCGCGTGATCATAGATGGAGGGAGCTGCAATAACTTGGCTAGCATGGAGATGGTGGAGAAGCTATCTCTCACCACAAGACCACATCCACATCCTTACTACATCCAATGGTTCAACAACAGCGGCAAGGTTAAGGTAACACGTACTGTTCGTGTGCATTTTAGTATCTCTACATATGCTGATTATGTTGATTGTGATGTGGTACCGATGCAAGCATGTTCCTTATTACTTGGTAGACCATGGCAATTTGATAAAAATTCTGTTCACCATGGTAGAAACAATCAGTATACTCTTGTTCATAAGGATAAAAATATTACTTTGCTTCCTATGACTCCTGATTCCATTTTGAAAGATGATATTAATAGAGCTAATAAAGCAAAACAGGAGACAAATAAGAGTGAAAATCAGATTGTGGCAAAAGAATTTGAGCACCAAATGAAGCCTAATAATAAACCATCTACTGTTGTTTCTGAAATTAAATTGAAAAGTGCATGTTTACTTGCCACCAAATCTGATATTGATGAGCTAGATTTCAGCAAATCTGTTTGCTATGCTTTTGTGTGCAAAGAGGCATTATTTTCATTCGAGGACGTGCCTTCCTCTTTGCCCTCTGCTGTCACTAACATTTTGCAGGAGTTCGCTGACGTCTTTCCACAAGACGTGCCACCGGGATTACCACCTATTCGAGGGATTGAGCATCAAATTGACTTAATTCCCGGTGCATCATTACCCAACCGTGCGCCATACCGTACCAATCCAGAGGAGACGAAGGAGATTATGCGTCAAGTACAAGAACTACTCGACAAAGGTTATATACGCGAATCCCTTAGTCCTTGTGCTGTTCCTATCATTTTAGTGCCGAAAAAGGATGGTACGTCGCGTATGTGCGTTGATTGTAGAGGCATTAATAATATTACTATTCGTTATCGTCATCCTATTCCTAGGCTAGATGATATGCTTGATGAATTGAGTGGCTCTACAATATTCTCCAAAGTTGATTTGCGTAGTGGTTACCATCAAATTCCGTATGAAATTGGGAGATGAATGGAAAACAACATTTAAAACTAAGTTTGGATTATATGAGTGGTTAGTCATGCCTTTTGGGTTAACTAATGCACCTAGTACTTTCATGAGGTTAATGAACGAAGTTTTACATGCTTTCATTGGACAATTTGTGGTAGTTTACTTTGATGACATATTGATTTATAGCAAATCTTTGGAGGAACCTTTGGAACATTTACGTGCTGTTTTTATTGCTCTACGTGATGCACGTTTGTTTGGTAACCTTGGAAAGTGCACCTTTTGCACCGACCGAGTATCTTTTCTTGGCTATCTTGTTACTCCACGGGGAATTGAAGTTGATAAAGCCAAGATTGAAGCTATTGAGAGTTGGCCGCAGCCCAAAACGGTCACACAAGTGAGGAGTTTCCTTGGCCTCGCTGGTTTCTATAGGCGTTTTGTGAGAGATTTCAGCACCATTGCTGCACCTCTCAATGAGCTTACAAAGAAGGATGTGCCTTTTGTTTGGGGTACCGCACAGGAAGAAGCCTTCACGGTATTGAAAGATAAGTTGACACATGCTCCTTTACTCCAACTTCCTGATTTTAATAAGACTTTTGAGCTTGAATGTGATGCTAGTGGAATTGGATTAGGAGGTGTGTTATTACAAGATGGAAAACCTGTTGCATACTTTTCTGAAAAATTGAGTGGGCCTAGTCTGAACTATTCTACTTATGATAAAGAATTATATGCTCTTGTTCGAACCTTAGAAACATGGCAACATTATTTATGGCCAAAGGAATTTGTTATACATTCTGATCATGAACCTTTGAAACACATTAAAAGTCAAGCAAAAATGAACCATAGACATGCTAAATGGGTTGAATTCATTGAGACTTTCCCTTATGTCATTAAACACAAGAAGGGTAAAGAAAATGTTATTGCTGATGCATTGTCTCGTCGTTATACTATGCTTTTACAACTTGACTTTAAAATATTTGGTTTGGAGACCATCAAAGATCAATATGTGCATGATGCTGAATTTAAAGATGTATTGCAGAATTGTAAGGAAGGGAGAACTTGGAACAAGTTTGTTCTTGACGATGGATTTGTGTTTCGTGCTAACAAGCTATGCATTCCAGCTAGCTCCGTTCGTCTTTTGTTGTTGCAGGAGGTGCATGGAGAGGATTAATTGGGACACACTTTGGCGTCAAAGAAGACGGAGGATATACTTGCTACACATTTCTTTTGGCCAAAGATGAGACGGGATGTTGAGCGTTTGTTGGCTCGCTTGCAACTACATGTCAAAAAGCTAAGTCACGACTCAATCCTCAATGGTTTATATATGCCTTGCCTGTACCTAGTGTTCCTTGGAGGATATATCTATGGACTTTGTTTTAGTGTCCTCGAACAAGAAGGGGGGATAGCATATTTTTTGTCGTGGATAGGTTCTCGAAAATGGCACACTTTATACATGTCATAAAAAAGCGATGATGCTGTTAATGTTGCTGATTTGTTCTTTCGTGAAATTATTCGCTTACATGGTGTGCCAAATACTATTGTTTCAGATCGTGATACTAAATTTCTTAGCCACTTTTGGAGATGTTTATGGGCTAAGTTGGGGACTAAGCTGCTTTTTAGTACTACTTGTCACCCCCAAACTGAAGGATAAACTGAAGTAGTCAATAGAAAATTGTCTACTATGCTTAGGGCTGTTTTGAAGAATAACAAGAAAATGTGGGAAGAATGCTTGCCTCATATTGAATTTGCTTATAATCGTTCATTGCATTCTACTAACTAAGATGTGCCCTTTTGAAATTGTGTATGGTTTCCTACCTCGTGCACCTATTGATTTGTTGCCTCTTCCATCTTCGGAGAAGGTTAATTTTGATGCTAAAGAACGTTCTGAATTGATTTTAAAAATGCATGAGTTAACTAAGGAAAACATTGAGCGTATGAATGCTAAATATAAACTTGCTGGAGATAAGGGTAGAAAACATGTTGTGTTTGCACCTGGAGATCTTGTTTGGTTACATTTGCGTAAAGATAGATTTCCTAATCTGCGCAAATCAAAGCTAATGCCACGTGCTGATGGTCCTTTTAAGGTGTTAGAGAAAATAAATGATAATGCATATAAACTTGAGCTACCTGTAGATTTTGGGGTTAGTCCCACTTTTAACATTGCAGATTTGAAGCCTTATTTGGGTGAGGAAGATGAGCTTCCGTCGAGGACGACTTCATTTCAAGAAGGGGAGGATGATGAGGACATCAATACCATTGTTACACCCACAGCCCTACTACATATACTGGACCAATTACTAGAGCTCGCGCATGCCAATTAAATTACCAGGTACTTTCGTTTCTTGGTAATGATTCTAATGTTCATGAGATTATGATGCTGCCTAAATTGGATACATTTGTTTTGCTTTCAAATGAAGGGCCTAGCTTGGAGAAGGATGAACATTGGAGCAAGAACACGCATGGAGTTGATGGCATGCGCAAGGGGATCAAGAACGGAGTTACAAGTGATGATTTCAGGACTTTGAAGCCGCCATATGGAGTGCATGAAGCCATGGACGAAATATACAAGATGCCACTTCATCATATTCATCCATAGGCTATTCCAGGTGCTGCGTCACCTTATTAATGGGCCGCATGTAATTTCGAAATACTTAAGTATAGGCTATTTTTAGAGTCCGTATGTGTGGGGTGGGGAGAGTTAGGGTTGGTTTCGGACCCCACCCTCAAGGGCCACGAAATTCCCCTCTCTTCCTCCATATATACAGCCCTTAGGGCGTCGTTTAGACTTTGGGTTTTGTTTAGATTAAAAGTTCGCCATAGCTGCAACTTCGCGTACTTCGTTTGTGTCCAACGACCAGACCAAGACGTCACAGAACCCCACCTTGATCAATAAAGCTTTCATCTTATATTCGCAATATCCAGATTGCAATCTCAGTTTCTTGCTGGTTCTTCGTTTGCTCGCAGGAAACAGGCCCTCGTGGTCAGGTTGATCGTGCTCCGGCGTGGTCAATAACCCCTCGGAAGTTGGTTTAGCGATTGCTAAGGCGCGACGTCTCGCACGTTCGTAGTCGGATCGTCAAGGTCGACTCCCACAGAAAACGATAGCCACCATCTCATCGAAACATCGGGACACCTTTGCCTCTATCACAAACGAACCCCGAAAAATCCAAAATATTGACACAACACTCGTGTTGTTCTATGTTGACACTAGGAAAAAATTGAAATCGAGAAGAGGCAACGGATATCATTTCGTCGAGAAAGGTGAAACGTTCCCTACCGAAACCATCACACTTGTTGTGAGAAGCTCTGGTTTATGAGAAGCTTATACCCAAACCTGCCCCAAATGGGACAAATTTTTTACCATGGCATGTTGATGCCGTTCCATGATAGCATGCCAAGTTTCATGAATTTCAGACAAATTTTGGATTTATTAGAATTTCAAAAGCAAGTACGTCGACATTTGTCGGAGAGCCACGGTGCCGTGGTGTTCGAAGTTCATCCTCATTTCTTGCATGGGACATAAGCATAAACCCATGGACACATATATGATTTTACAACCCATGTTGGTGCACCGGAGCATGTGCATGTAGTTTAATTTTGAATTGTGCACCTGAAATGGCTAGAAAACCAATTTAATGTATAAAACATTCGAACAAACTCTGAATAATTCCCATTCTTTTACGACACACATATAGTTGCATGTTCACATCAGATAAAAGGTCTAGCAATTCAAACACTGTCCATTGGCGATGTGACCCCATTATGTAATTCAAATTAAGATGAAAAATCAAGTAGATCACACACAGTTTATTATCACCAACCATGTGAGATGCATCAGAAAATATTCTGGAGCACCGTCGGTGTATAATACACCTATGGCTTACGCGAGAAGGTGCGTTGGCTACAGTCCACAGTCGGCGTCTCAAGCACACTCGCTCGCTCCCCAAATATCGTTTCACTATTCAATTGTCGCCAGTGAAAGATGGGCACGTGGACCCGAGTCATGAGGGCAACTTCGGTGGCCCACTCCAACCAGAGCGCAACCGCAGCCGCCATGCGCATGCTAACAAGGTGCATGAGCGCGGCTGCAATCTGCGATCGGGCGGCCAAGGCAGCCCAAACGTCCGCTGTTGCTTCTCAGGTGGCGGCAGCAACATCTGCCTCGGGGATAGCAACTGGCGGGAGCGGCACAGTTGTTGTCCATTCTGCAGCGGCGGCCTTAGGCCTGATGGAGGCCTCCCACGCCTAGCTCGTGGAGGTCACTGCACAAATCTAACGAAGCTTCTCCGACAACGGTTGGTAACCCACGGCCGAAGAGCTGGCAATCGGCGAGAGCGTTCGAGCAGCCGTCCGTTCCTCCGCCGCATACCTTGCGACAACGGAGCCCGTCCAAGCCCAGATCGCGGCCACCCATGCCCACCTCGTGGCGGCCTTTTCAAAACATATGCCGAACGCGGATGGCGAGATGTTTGCCGAGTATGGTGCGATGGATGCCATGGAGCCCCTTCCCCAGGAGACTGTCCGGCGCGAGCTGGGCATGGAGGCGACGGCGGAGATCGATGAGCACCAGTCGTAGTAGTACTCTTTGTTTTGTTTAATTAAGAGCGCCAGTCTTTAATTTGTTAGAGTAATGTTTAGGTCAGCTAGCTCTGTTTAATTGCTGAACTTGCTCGATTAAGAAGTGTGGGTGTGATGTAGTCTCCTTTGTGTATGCAAATTATGCAATCACGTGGATGATCATTGTAACCATGGAAATTCGAACCAAAATTTTTGACGTTCATACTCATCACACATGGGTTAAGGTATCTAAATCGTTTGTGATGTTCACACATCGTACACAGCTCTGAATAAGGGACCGTGACTGATGACACTTTGCGCATCAATTTTTTCGCTGAAGCGATTCCAAATTTTCGGCTTCAGCGGAAATATCTACCTCCCCGCCCCCTCCGCCTTACCAAAAGCCACATTTCCCCTGTTACCACCTTATTTTCCAAGTTGAAACCTTCACTCCTTGCTTGCAGCGCCGCCTCCTTGCTGGCGACCCTCCTTCACGCTGCTCAGCCTCGCCTATCCAGGCAGGTAATCCACACCCGACCCCATCCTCCTTCTCCTTCCACATCCCACATGCCCCCACCGCCGGCGTGAGCGCGACATGTTCCATCCAAATCACCGACCCCTCCACCAAATAAGCGCCGCCCTAAGCCATGGTGCACGTAGTATAGCCAGGATCTCAAGGAGCATTTGGCAGTGGAGAAGCAAATTGCGGCCGCACGCGCGAATGAGGTCGCGATGGCTGCCATTCGTGCCGACCCCCAGATCATGGAGGAGCACCTAGTCATTTGCTAGCTACGCTAGTTAAGCATGATTTTTTGACCCATTGCGTGTGCTGCTCCTGCCTTTCCTTCACAAATTCTACTGAATTGTGCTATCTAATTTTACCATGCAATCTGCTGCTCTAGTGTATGTGTTCTATATGTCGTGTAGTGTGGTGCTCCCTTATTAACTATTTTGTTAATTAGTTGTCGTCTTCAGTTAACTGTTTGGTTCAATTCTGCAAATGTGATGTTCAATTCTTCAGGCTACAGTTTTGTATTATCTTCCATGTGAGAAATAAATTGAATTTATCTTTACAATATACATGAGAAACGAATACAATTTCTATATTTCCAAGTTGTCAAGCATGCATGGTTTGGTAATACATTGTGCATTGTGGTGCTCAGTTAACGTTTGGTTCATTTGTGTTGTGGTGTTTAGTTAAATGTTTGGTTCAATTCTGCAATGCGATGTTCAATAGTTGTGGGTGCATTCTGTCATTGTATACCATGTGAGGAATAAATTGAATTTGGCTGTAGTAAATACATGAGAAACAAATACAATTGGTATATTTCCAAGTTGTTAAGCATGCTTGGTTTGGTTAACTATCTGATCTTCTATTAGGAGTATGTTATATTGTGCAATGTGGTGCTCAGTTAATGTTTGTTTCATTTGTTGTGGTGTTTATTTAACTACTTGGTTCAACTTTGCAATGCGATGTCCAATTCTCGTGGGTAGAATTTTGTACTTTTGTGCATGTGAGGAATAAATCAAATTTGGCTGCACTTAATACATGAGAAACATATACAAGTGCTATATTTCCTAGTTCTTTATCATGCTTGGTTTGGATAAATGGGTTTTCCATGTGGCTTGAATTAATCTAATGAATCGGCAATGTGCTTATTTTTCATCAACATATTCTACTGATAGCATGCGAACCCTTTCTTAACCTTATGACTAACTACCTTATATGTGTTGCAGGGAAACAATTAGAAGCACTGAGGTTTATAATCGAGGTTAGCACGTGCATGGTCCATTGTCTAATAGCACATTATTGTGCAATTGCAGGAATTATTCTAATATTTAGGTTTTTAACAATTTGGTCTTGCACATGTAGGTCCCGCTGTCAGAGGTTTTGACCCACTGTTCGACCCTCTTTGCATATGGGGAAATGAATTGTCCATGAATATCAATCAAATCACAAAAATCAGAAAGATTGCCAGGATAAAGAAATTAGCAACAAAAACAACAATATCTTTATCCGCACAATGAAGAACACAGCAGTTCACTACAAGATGGTACTAACTATTATACCTTGCCTTTTTTATTCCTTTACTTGATTTCCAATATAGAGAAGATATTTATGCACATCCTTGTTTTTAGGCCTTTCCAAAGCAGTTCACTGATGATTACCTCTCAAACCACCTCTGTGGTCAAGAGGCGAGGACTGTTTTCATACAACACCCACGGTTCAATATTGAAGTGTTCCCGAAGAGGACGAAGGATGGACGGTCAATCATCCACAGGCACTGGCCTAAAGTTGCAAAGACATTCAACATGAATGAAGGCTCAATATTCGCTTTCCGCTTCATCAGTTTTCCAGATGAGATGCATTTGTCTATATACCGTCTATGATGCTAATTTCGAAAGGTTCTACATGTTGCATGTGAAACTTGGTGCTGGTGAAGTTGTGTAATGCGGTAGTTGAGTGCTGAAGCTATATCATGTTGTACTCTGATGTATTTCAATTATTAAATTCTGCTTCCTTAATATGGAAATGAAACATATTATGTGCTTAATAGGAATGTCAATTAGATTATTAAATTGATTATTAATAATAGGGCAATTAGCCTGCTAATGGCGAATTAGCCTGGTAATGGCGAATTAGCCTACTAATTGGGTTTTGCTATTGCAAACGGTTATTGAAAAAATACCGTGGGCGATGACCTCAGGCAACGCACACAGTTATAAACCGTGTTGGATCTATGAACAATCACACACGAATTTCTCTTGAAAACTGTTTGCGTTAGGCCACCTTGCGCAAACGTTTACCACATAAAAACTGTGTGTGATGGACAGCCTTTGCCACATAGTTTCTTCTACGCACTGTGTGTGATGCATTCAATAACACAAATGATAAAATTGTTAATATCGTGTGCAATGGCAATGCTATCACAAATGATTTAACGGGGAAAATTGTGTGTGATGTACGTGTGAACGGAAACGTTTTCCTTGGAGCGACTGTGTGGGATGTACATACGAATGGAAATGTTTAGCGGGGACTGACTGTGTGGGATGTACTTGCGACCGGAAACAATTTCTCCTGTACAATTGTATTTTTTAGCTCTACTATACATATTTCCGTATTTGAGCGCTCGCTGCTCGCACACGAACTCATTTTGCCGAGCGTGTGTGCCAGGAGGGTATACCCCTGACGGTTTCTGGGTCGTGTGGGAAGGACCCCCTATCACCGTCACTCACTAGGCGATGGTTCCAAACGCCGTCGCAGAAAGGGGTTAAAAACCATTTGTATAGCACCGACACACACCAGGGGTTTATCGACAACAACCATTGTCATTTGACCAAATGATAGATTCACTGGTCCGTCTTATGGTAGGTCATGGCGACATGCATGTATGACCAAAGTATCATTCCGTGCATCCGCCCCGCTGACACGAAGTGGGAGGTGGTGGGTCAAGCACCTTTGCTAGCTACGACATTATGTCATTATAGATATATCCAAGGGTCCTTTTGTGTTTGCGAGGTAGGTGCCACCAAAGTTGTGCATTGTGTATATTAAGTTTTAAACATCACACCCAATATTCCTACATATATTTGGCCACTTCCAGGTGGTCCTTGACTTCTGGCCCCTCTCATCGATCTTCGACGACATGCCCAACCTTGAGCCCGCTCGGTCAAAGTTGTGCATTGGAATTTTGAACATCGCAGACCACCCTTTTCACTCATATATATTTGGGCCACATGCTGGTGTGGCTCTCTTCTGACCCTCTCTAACGTTTTTTTGCTGCAGAGTCTCTGATGACGCTCAATGGACATGGGTATAATGTCTTAACCGGGTGTGATGCAAGTGCGCTGTGAATCACCACGACTGTGCAAGAGCGAGCAAAGGTGGAGGTACTGGCTCAAGCATGTGCGATGCAAGTGCGCTGTAAAATCACCACGACTGCGTAAGCGTGAGCAAAGGGTGGAGCTACTGGCTTAACCATGTGCGATGCAAGTGCACTGTAAAATCACCACATGTGCAAGCTAAAGGCGTGTAGTTTATTTAGAAATTAGGACGAACCGTGTAAGATAGACTAGCTAGCTAGAAATCTAAAAACAAACTACCCGCCTTGAACATTGCAAAAATTGGCGGTTCCACCCCTTTTCCTTATTATCATACACGCATATTCTTATTGGACCATGCGCGATCTTGGGTACTCCCGCCCCGCATCAATTCCTTTACCCAAATTTTAGTAGTCATCGTACTTCAATCGTCCCCCACACTTCTCCAGCATCGACCTTACAGTTAATTTGCAGTAGCCGAGGCATTTGAACCGTCACCCTCCCTCGTCCACCACCATCTCCACCCACCATTACTAAAATTTTCAGTAGCCGCGGCATATCCTTAAACACCACCCCCTCCACAGCCCCACACCCGGCCCCCTCCCCCTCGAACCCTAGCTCGCCGCCGCCAACCCCTGTCGGTCTTCCCATTCCTCCTAGGTTAGATAATAAAGTTCAGGTTACCCAGCGATTCCCATACGGTTGCCCCACTCCCCTGGGTTTTTATATGAGGCCTGCGGTGTCCCTCCCCACCAGATCCACATCCCCTGCTCCAGAATGTCGCAGCCTAAGCTCGACCATGTATCTCGGGGAGCCCGACGAGCATTCGGCCAAGAAGAGTTTTTTCATGGCCTCTCCGGCGGACATTGGCGAGGTGGCCGCTGTTCACTCTGACCTGTCGATCCCTGAGCAACATGTCACCGCGGAAGCCGGCGAAGATGTTGACTACGTTGCCATGCCGAAGGCTTCATGTCAGCGGGCTAGCATATCACAGTATCTCGGGAAAGCTGGCTACGACATCAAGCTCGTCGACAACGACGGCTTCACACGGGCCATGTCATAGGTTAAGTGGTCCATCCCCAACCCCTCTGTGTCAACCTCCATCGATCTCTTCAACGGCCCTGCCGCTGATCTCCTCCGCCAAGCGGTTAAGGATTTGCGATCCTTGTACGCCATTGAGCCCATTTTGTCATTTCTGAAGGACACATTCTACAGCGGAGGCTTGGGATCCTCAATTGCCGAGTTGGATCTCATCGACCACGGCCACTACCATGAGGAGGGCACCCAAAAATGTTCTTCCAAGGTGAAACAGCCCATCTGTGACATCACAGAGCGCACCATGGGTCTATGCTCTTCAAACTGGAAGGATCCCGTCCATGACATGTGAGGCAACATCCTAACAGCAAATCTTACCTTTTCTAGCTTGCCAACCCGTACCCTTTGTTGTTGTAGCATTTGCCATGCGGTGCTTTAACTTTGCCATGTTTAATTATTTCAGTTATGCTAAAATGTATTGTTCAATAGGGCTATGTGATGTTTAATTATGAATTGTCCACTTCAGTTTCACGAATGGCTCTATTTGGTTGTTTATAGCGAGACTCTATCCAATTTTCAATGGATATATTTGGTTGTTATACTGATCATTTATGCCTTGTTTCTTTCAGTCATTCACAATGTGATGTTCATTATGTGCAAGTCTGAACTTTGCCGCTCGACTGCATCAATACCAGTTTGAACGACTATATTTGGTTCCAGTTATGCCTAGTGTAGCTAACACATGCCCTTTATTTCAATTTTACACATTTATCCAGTGTGATGTTTAAGCATTACCTACGTTCTATTCATTTTCAACAATACCAGTTTGAATTGCAATATTTGATGGCAGTTAAGCCTGTTGTCGGCAACATTGCCTTCCATTTTATATCTGCTTTAACAACATGCTGAAACCAACACATTCAAGCTATCATTTGGAGATGATGTTGTTTACCTTTGCTATATTTGTTTGATGATAAGGTTGCTGTACTTATCATGCCTTTCCACTACTTATGTAGGACAACAATGGGAGTGGCCAGAATTTTCCGCCGAGGTTAATTTCACCCCTCGGCTTGTACTCCCCCCGTCGTTCCATATTGTTGTGCATATAGATCCAGGCATGGACACTTGTTAGCTTCTAATATTGACTTGTTGCTTGTAGGTACATATGCCCTTCACAAGGATCCATGCATCGCGCCTCTTTGTGCATGGGGAAATGAGATATTCATGAACAAGCATCAAGTGACCAAACTGATAAGGATTATTAGCAAGAAGATACGAATGGTGTTAAACAAATTATTTGTTTATGCTCTATCAAACACAAAAGTGAGCTATAGGATGGTAACTAAAAACTCTACAACCTTCTCTTTTTGAGAGAATTCCTTATTTGGCCCTTACTTAAATTTTGCTTCCCTATTTGGCCCAAAAAAGTTTGTTCTTCCCTATTTGACATTAAATTTAAAATTTGTTCCCTATGTGACACTTCCATCTATTTTGACAACTAAAGGTGTTAAGTGCAACGTGAAAAGAGCATTCTACCACTAGTGTTATACATGGATAAAGAAAGAGTGCCCGTCTAACACAGCCAAGACGTGGCCATGGAGCTCTAACAGGTTTTAAAACTTTGTATCTCACTTTAAAACTAACGCATGTCACCTCACACGCTTGCAACCGCGTCGCATGATGATAGAGGCAAAGGTGTCCCGATGTTTCGATGAGATGGTGGCTATCGTTTTCTGTGGGAGTCGACCTTGACGATCCGACTACGAACGTGCAAGACGTCGCGCCTTATCAATCGCTAAACCAACTTCCGAGGGGTTATTGACCACGCCGGAGCACGATCAACCTGACCACGAGGGCCTGTTTCCTGCGAGCAAACGAAGAACAAGCAAGAAACTGAGATTGCAATCTGGATATTGCGAATATAAGATGAAAGCTTTATTGATCAAGGTGGGGTTCTGTGACGTCTTGGTCTGGTCG